>NW_004567136.1:4029951-4079336 GCF_000260355.1 Condylura cristata | reverse complement strand
GGGAAGAGTGAGTGGGGCAAGTAAATAAACCACTGGCTGGGGAACCAGCATGTATGAGCCATGTCAGAAGCTGGTATATATAGACACGGAACTACAGATTAATTACCACAGACACTGCAAAAACACAACAAAACAAAAACCAGAACTTGTGACCAGGCTGTGAGTTGAAAAGGATCCCATGGCTTAAAGCTAAAGCGTTTGAACAAAATCTCAACCTCTGGGTCCCCAGATAGCATTTGGCAGAAAACCAAAGTGTGACTATGCATGCATGTGGGGAAAAGGAAACTCAGCAAGTCATAAAACTTGATCAGGGAAGCAGATTGTCAGGATTTCCTTCACAAGCTTATAAACAAGCAATTAAACTTCTCCTTTTGGTAAAACCTGTCCATGTCTAGAATCGCTGCTAAGAAAGTAATCGACAGGCCATGTGGTACTACAATGGAGAATGTGGGTCAGCGTTCCTCACAAGCTCCAATCAAAGGCTAGAGCGGTTAAGAGATGCTTTGTTGAAGAACTTTAAATGTGTGATTGAAAATAAGAATTTTTTTTTTGAAAATAAGAATTCTTTTTTTTTGATTTTTTAAAAAAGATTCATTTATTTATGCATACAGAACTGGGGTACAGGCCAGAGGTGCAGGGGTGGTGAGAGGATTCACCAGTCGGAGTGGGGAGCAGAACAGGCATATTGACTAAGAACACAGCTGAGGGGAGCAGCTGGGAGACAGGAGGGGTCTGCTGTGCCATGTGGATCACTTCCAGGGCAAGGATGGAACTCACACTAAGCTGCAATGGCTAGCTTCGGAGTGCTGTAGTTTAACCCGTTGCACCACCAGAGAGGGCCTTCTTTATTGATCTTTTAAGCTGTTGCTGTGTAATGTAGAAAATAAGAATTCTTAAGAAGTTAAAACATTTGTGGAATGAAAGTCACCATACATAATGTCAACAGACCAGCCATAGACAGAAAGAAAATAGTGAGATACATTCGACCGTCCTTCCTATCCTATGTAACTGAAACTGCGCACCTGCGGGAAAACCATAGGAGTAGAGCCAAGGATGTAAAGTGGGGACTGAGAGGCCACAAGTTCCGATTAGTCCATCAACTCAGAGATGAAACTCAGCCGCACTCGTCTCCATGGCAGCACAATTTCAAGCAATGCCACAGTGACCCGTGGGAGGGGGAAGGGTGAGTGAACTCAGACCAGGGCAATGCCTAAGGCCCCTTTCCCAGAGATGTGGAGGAGCAACTTGGCAATTATCTCCGGAAATGCTGAGTCCATTTTAGTTTCGTGTTGCCCATGGCCAGGTGCCCTGTGAGGAGGCATCTTTGGGAGGTCTGCCCAGGGTGCTCTGAAAGAGAAAACTGAGTAACTGGAGTCTCCTGGTCTCTGCTCCTCTGGAGCAACCACAGCAGGAAGACGAGGCCACCTTCTGAGTCCCAGGCCCTCCATTACCACTGAAGGACAGGCCTCCCTACGGTCCTCAGAGCAGGCCTTCCCAGACATGGCCCTCCACGCAGTTATTTTGGACTGAGATCACTCAAGGCCCTGCAAACTCAAGAGAAGCTTGTAGCCTCTCTCCTAACTACCTACAATGAAAATTGGGGATAGTACCCAGGTTTAGGGCCATCTCCAGAAACAGCCTTTCTATCAAGAGAGCCAGGGCAGACACCTAGGTACAGAGCACCTGGTTTATCCCACATGAGTTGCCCTTTCCTCTTCAGACGAGCCTCCCTCTTCTCCTTGAGGCCCTGGTCCTGTCCCATTTCATAGTTCAGGATAAATGCCCATGCCCTGTCCATTTTATTTTCGAATTAACCTCCATGTAGGTCCTCCATACATTTATGAATTAAATTTGTTGTTTTCTCCTATTAATCTGTCTGACAAATAAGTTGATTGCTAATCTGAGAAGCAGCCAGGGGGTAGAGGAAATGACCTCTCTACCCCTAAACACTTTTGACAGATGGACAGGCCTACCTGGTTTTCCACCCCACCCCCCAGGCATGGTGTCTTTGTCATGACTCAGGGAAGTCATGAGAGTATATGGGATGTGGATCAGCTTCTCAGGAAGCTGGGATCCTCTCCCACTCTGCTCCTGCCTTGCCTGAATGCAGACACACTTGAGGCCTTGGAGAAACAATCAGAGATCCAATATTGAGGCAATTCTGGTGTGGAAGCTGCCTGTTACCCACCAACACATATTGTGTCCTTACACTAGTTTTGTTGTTGTGTGTGATCACTGTAATTTGGGACCTGTCAGTACTACCTGAGTGATGCTTTAGGTTAGTGAAGTTGTTCCAGAGCAGGAAGGGGGACACCTCAGAACCCCCAAGCCTGACTGCTCTAAATAGGTTCTGCCACCTCCCGCCTCAAGACAAAACATACAATAAAGTGCTTGAGACCGTTAATGGAAAGGAACTTTAACAGAGTTAGTGTGTAAGAGAGAAAAGGGGCAGAATAAAGTTTGTAAATCAGAAATCAGGCACCCGAAGTTACCCGTCCCCTGGTGGGTAAATGCTCAGCCAAACACAGGGGCCCAAAGCAGGGCCCCTGAGGCCCAAGAGCCTGCCACAAGTCCAAAGCATCTTCCAGTGGAGATCCAAAGACAAGGGTCAGAAATAGCCAGAACTTGTCTGGGAGGAAAAGTGCAAAATCAAAATCAAGATAAAAGTTGCCATAGTGAACCTCCCCAAGGGCGTCTCACCACAACTGTTTCAAGACCAGGAAGCAAGCGGAGCCTCTTTGCCTGTGTCTGCCCCATAGGGCTCCTCCAGGTCTCCTTCTGGCTCCCTGGCTTGCTTCCTTCCCTTCCCTCCCTGCTCAGCTCCACCCTCCTGTGTGTGGGGCAGGGAACCTGGAGCTTCCCTTTCCCCCAGAACTACCCTGTTACAAAATGATGAGGGCAGGTGCACTTGGAAAAAAATTTTCTAGTTGATAATTAAATGCTTTAGGCAATGGCTTTTGTTGGTTTTGTTTTGTTTTTTGTTTTTCCTATAAACTAAAGTACAACAATAAGACTTGAATATCTTGCTTTGTTTTGCTAAGCAATGCTTCAGGGTCATTGTCTTCCAATGGGCAATAGTGACTAATTAAAAACAAAATGAGAAATAATATCACACATTTGTGTGTGTGTGTATTTTATTCATTTAGAATTAGACTTAAACTTTTGAATCTTAAATATTGTCTTGGGCATTCTAAAGACTAGAAGCTCAAAAACACTTAGGGGGTTAAAGTGACAGAAAATACAGCAAAATGCTGAAATAACTGAAAAACTGCAAAGCAGCTTTTCCATAAAGGAATGAAAAAGTCCAAGACAATATACATTTTGAATAAAGAGTCCTTAAATTCTAGTGTTTTTCTACAAGTTGTAATTGGATGTTATATTACTGGGAATGGATTGTCCAATTTTTTTTTTAAGATTTATTTATTTGTGCTCACAGAACTAGGGTAAGGCCATGGGTGCAGGGATGGTGAGAGGATTCACCACACACAGAGTGGAGAGCAGAACTGGCAGATCGATGAAGCACACTGCTGAGGGGAGCAGCAAGGAGCAGCAGGCGGGTCAGGAGAGGTCTGCCCATGTAGATCACCTCCGAGCTGGCGGGAATCAAACTCATGCTGAAGTGGCTTCAGATTCCCAGTGCTGTGCTTTAACCCGCTGCTTCACCAGGGAGGGTCAGGGAATGGATCGTTTATTAACGTGGATTACAATGCAATACTATGAATGACAAGTGCATCTATTGGTGCATATAATTTCCTCCTTTCTTTCAATATCAGATATTCCTGGTATAATCCTATATCCAAAAGATGAAGAGCTGTTCATTTTTCGAAAAATTACTGAAACTTTAGAGATGAGCACCTGGTCTACACACACCCCAGAACAATATATAGCTCATGAGTCACTGTGTTGGGGTTCTTGACATCTGACCTGAAATTAAGGCAACCGTTGATTAATGTTAGTCATCAGGATGACTCATGGAGGCTCTTGGTTGAAGGCTCTGGGCTGACCACCTTGGCTCAGCTACAGGACAATGAATTGGATGGACCCAAGCCTTCCCCACTGGAGGACTTTGCAAATGGCCGCTTCTCCAGCTAGAGCTTGGCTCTGACTGAAGGCCTTACCAGCTTTCACCACTGCCCAGTGAGGCTGCCTGACCTCTGTGAAGAACCCGGAAGCTTTGTGCTTAAGCGCTCACTACCGATGATCAGCCGTGAGGTGGTGTTGGCTAGGGATGCGAGCTCGTTCGTTTCTCTCAGAGCTGGAATGGAGTGAGGCTTCTTTTCTTTATTTACTTGACAATTGTTTAAGGCTGTGTGATTTTCACCATCTTTTCCTATTTAAAACCTCAAATAGAATGTAAACCTCTTGGGGAAAACTATATTGGGGTGTTTTTTCTGCCTTTCCACGCCAAATGGGAAGTCAGATGTGCCAACATTTCTTTTTTTATTATTTGATTCTTTTCCTTTCAATAGTGAGATTATGAAAGTGATTTTCTGGTATGCTCAAGTTTCTTAATTCCTGTTTCAAAAAATGTGTCCAGTTGGGAAAGGAGATGGGACCCTCCTTACTTTTGAGCTAACACGCACAAAAAACAAAAATCAACAACACAAAAATACTGGCATTGCTTGCAAAGAACATCTGTAGTGTGTCCATATGTCAAGTCAAACTTCTGTTTCAAAAGCAGTTTGTTGGTTTATTGGGTGAACCACATAAAATTGGCAATAATTCACAGGTTTTGATTAACAACCTGGGAAATTTCATGTGTTTCAACCAATTTCTTCCCCCAAATGAGAGCATCCAGAGACACCGATTACATTAACAGGAAAGACTTAATATGAAGTATGCGATTTCATTCTAATCTAAGTTTTTCTCACAGGGTCAACACAACTAGGTTTGATTCCAGGATACAGGTACTTGGTTTTTAAAGGAGCAATGCACAGATGAAAGTCTGGTGGCTAACATTAGTGCACAAGGCTGTCAGGTAGAGAAAGAGCAGGCATAGAATATTTAACAAATCTGTCCTGGGTTTGTAAGAGCAGAACAAAATGTGTTTTACCATTCTAATGGAATCAAATTATTAGTGGCAGAAAATATGCCTTTGTACATATAAAAGTATTTATGGATTCCTCACTAAAATCTGGACTTTTCTATAAAATAAGGTGCATTTCAAAGTATGTTAAAAAGAAAACCAGTCATTGTTTGGGAACATGAGCTAGTGATCCACGGGTCCCAGCAATGATTCCAAGAATGATAACACTCACCGTGCGGTGGGTCCTGAGTTGGTGTGGCATCAGGGGGAGCAGAGGCCTCCAAGTTCCTCTGCTTGACATGAGCCTGCTGGAATTTGTAGGACTGAGAGCTTCTACAGCGCTTAGGATCCTATTAAAGCAAAAGAATACAAAATCATGACTAGAAAATTCTGTATTACAGTGGATTTTTTTGAATATGAGAAAATCACAACTAATTACACATTAAAAAATGAAAAATTTATAAATATAAAAAAATTTAAAAAGATTATTAACGGCCCACTGCCCACCTATTACTTTCGTTTTCTAGTTTCTGCTATTGTAAGTTTTATTTATGAGGTAACGATCTTCAGAGTACAGGTTTACATCTCTACAAAAGTCAGTTATTTCACCTCACTTTCCACCAAAGCCCCAGTTGGCTGCTGCTCTCGCCTTTGCCCCACTAGGCCACACCCCGCTTCTGGCAGCCTTAGCACATCTTCCAAAGTGCTTTCTCCCCCGAACCCCTCAGGCCCACATCCCTGTTTTCAATACTACCCACCCTTCGCCTCCTCCGCCCACTCTGGAAGCCTGTGTTGGATTCAGCTTTCAAGTGCGTCGTCTGACCCTTTGTTTGGTTTCTCTATATTCCACATATAAGTGGGTATATTGCTATCTTTCTCCTTTTCACTTATTTTGCTTAGGTTCATCCCTCCCAGCTCCATAGACATTGCCACAAATGGCATGACTGCATCTCCTATAACTTTTATTTCCTGCAGTATTTTTTTTTGGAGGTTGCGTGCTCAAATTAAATGAGGAAATATGACAAAAATTGTAATATTTTCTAGAGAGAGAATATTTATTCTAGCATGGTTTTTGAAATATATCCAGTTGTTATTGATAGTTTAGAAAAGTTAAATCTCAACTCATGTCACTTTAATTTCTAACAGTGTTATCACAGTATCAAACCCTCTGTCGAGAGCCTTTCTTACTTGAAGCTCAAAATCTCAGGATAATCTAAATATTCTCTGGATTATGACACTTATTCACTGCTTTTTTGCTGAGATTTTTTTTTTGATGTCTCATTGCAGTGGCAATTTAGAAAGTTTTAATGTTGTTAAGATCTTGTTGATACCAGTATTTTGTGCCAAATCAGAGAGAAATTTAAATACTTTTTAATGCATTCATGAGATTTGTTCCATTCCATTAGCTATATTATCAAACAATCCAAGGGTTTATTTGATATATCTACTTGGAATTTATCTCTTCTGAAGGAATTACTACTCTGGAGTGACATGTGTATCATTTCAGGTGGTGTGTCAAAGACTCATCAAGTACCCCCAAGGGAGTCTTTGTGTTGGGAAGCAGAAGGCATGTAACCTCCTCACAAATGCACATTCATGGTGAGAGTTCAGCTGTGCCTCTGTGAGTTACAATTACAGGAAGTCTTATAAGTCCCTTTCCATCTAATTCCTATGCAGAAAAATACTTTGGGTTGTTTGAATGTTACTTTATGCAGTATATTTCTAAGAAGAGTCCTATGCTAATAACATTCTCTTGTTAAAATTTTATGGACTTGAAATTGGAAGAATTGTCAACGGACTAGCTTCTGACTTTCTATATGTCAACATCCACTGAAGACATCTAATACTGGAGACGAGACAGGAAACATTCTCCTTAAGATAACACCTTTAGCTGAGTGTGTCACCACACCAGGTGGCTAGCATGGTGAGAGAGAGGAATGATAGCAATTCTTATACCGGGGATTGGTAACATCTATGCTTGAAACTGACCACTAACATATATCTCCTGAAGCCAATTCAACATGCCCCTGACTGAACCTCCCATGGACAGACACTGAATCCTCACAAATTACTCCAATTCCACTCAGATTTTCAGAGAGCAGAATTTGTTGAAGAGACATTGCACTGATTGCAGTTAAAAATATCTTATTTTTGTAAACTTTACAAAAATGTAAGACCATCAGAAGGCATATTAGGGGCTTGAAAGGGACAAGGGCATAGTGAGGCTCCCTGAAGCTTAAGTCTCATTAGCTTCATAGAAAATTCACCCCTGGTTCCAATGACTAGAACTGAGAAGTTTCTGTCACCTCTCCCCCTTCTGTCCATTAACATTGCCCTAGTTCAGCTTTCACTGGTTCTCCCTAAACTATCGGGAAAAAATTCCTAGTTAGTCTCTCTATACTTTGGGTTTTTCTTCAATTTTGTGAGACTGTTTTAGTTCTTTTGCTTAAAACCCTTCGATGGTTATGAATCACACATGATAAAATTTCTTAGCAGGTCAGAAAGGCCCAGGACAGCCTCATTCCTAATAATTTGGATTCTTTGTAGCTTCTATTAATGTGCCATGCTGTTTGAAAACATCATATCTTTATATACACTCCTTATTTCTACCAAAAATATCCTCCTTCCCACCCTCACTTCATGCATGTTCCCTCACCCATCTTGTCTAAGGAATGTCTACTTATCTGTCAAAGTTTGACTTGAGTATATCACTCATTTACGGACAATTTCTATGCCCTGTGGTGCTCCCTTCTGAACCCCACACTGCCTCTCTGCCTGGTACACATTCTTGTAACTCATGTTCTACCCTATATTATAATCATTAACTCTAATTATTTGACTGTGTCTATTTTCCCCCAAAACTTGAGTTTTAAGGAAAAAAATAATAAAACCAGTTATCTTGGAAGTTGGCCTGGCACTCATAGCTAGACTATGTTATTCTTCCTTTTGGACATAACAGTCTCATAGAATTTGAACTTCAGGGACAAGTTTCCTCTGAGACCATGATAAAGACAGACAAAGCAAGGCACTTCATCATTGTGTAGAAGTGTTGACAAAAAAAAAAAAGGTCCCTGTGCTACCCACAAAATACCAACATCCCCCTCTCTTGGCTAAAATGAGTGACTGCAATTTCTCCAGCCATTGCAATCTTTATCCTCTTCTAGCTTGCTTTACCCTCCCCTCAGATAAGATGAATTGAATTAGCCATTTATAGAACTGTCTCTGCTATCTAACAGCATCGCACATAGAACCAGTTCCAGCTTCCCTTTATTCTCCCTCAACACATCCATCTGGAATTCAGATGATGATAGATTCTAACAGCCTCTCTCTCAGAGATGCTATGGTGCAGTCCTCATGTGTGCAGTTCTCTCTCATTGCAACTGGTAATGTCCATTGATAGATGTGGTTCAGGTGGTCTTTGACTGAAGGGCATTGACAGAAATAGTGGCTCCCCTCAGGTGTACTGAGAAATTCCCTGCTTTGTCCTGATTCATTCATTCATCTCCATGACCTCACACACACCCAAAATACTGGGCCTCTATCTACACCAGGAGCCACCTGCCCTGAGAGGGAGGCAGGTTCATGCTCAGTTGAACTCTAATAGTTCAATGAAGACTTTTGACATTGGGATTATTTTGTTTTGCTTGGCTTTGTTTTTAGGAATTATGTCCTTTGGGATTTCTCATTGTCAGATTTGTATTGTACTTTGACAAAACTGTTTTCTAGGACCTGACTCCTGTTCCCTAATGCCTTGTCTATCTGCTTGTCTGTGTCCCATGAGTTATTTGCTTGTATATAGGAAGAGAAGGGAATCTAGGCTTGGGAAATCCATCATCTAGTCAGCCCCAGGGGCTGAGAAATAGTTTTCCTCTTGGATCAGTGTCTTTTGGGTGAAATTTGCCCTGGGTCAGCATTTCAAAATATGATGAGAACTTCTTTCTCTGTTTTGTTTTTATGTCCTTGAAAATACTTTTGTTTATTTTGTCTCCTTAAAACCAGGAGCTCCTGTCTGGCCCTGAGAGGATTGGTCTTTGTCAAGCTTCAGAAACACAGAATCACTTTCAGAGTCATCCTTATGGGCACTTTGCAGTTTTCATGGGAACTTTCGATGGAAACTGGCCTCCAGAATAAACCTCCTCCAGGCTGGCCTCCTTCTAATCATTGTAACTAACTCTTGTGCTTATTTTTCCGATTGGCACAATTTCTCCAAGACAATTTGAAACCATAGAGACAAATTTGGAGCACTGTTAATATGGGCAAAATTGTTTATTTTAGTCCTTAAGAACAAAAAGGAAATGAAACTCCAACTGTTGAATAGTCTGCTTTCCTTAATCAGTATAAGGAGGTTTCTAAATGCAATTTAGACCCAAAATTTACCTCCTTAAAATATTCTTTTAGTCACAGCTAGTAAAAAATGTGAGAAAACTTTTTTTAGAAATATCTTTTAACAATATTCAAGATTAGTGATGGTTGATCTTTTCAAAGTCCTTTCTGCTTTTCCTCCATGGTTGCAACTAAAAAATTATAGATAAGATAATTAATAAAAAATTGACTGGCAAGTTATCCCATTGCATGAACTTCAACATTACACTAAATATTTACTGGAGACTTAAAAAACAAAAATTAAAAAAGCTTTCACCAGGAAATTGCCACATTTGTCTAAAAGAAAGATTGTTTTGTTTAATGTGGGAGGATATCTGCCTTCATTTCCACCCTTGGGGATTACTCAGTGAAGGCTTTCTGATCAGGTGACTTGGAAAAATTCTAAAGGATCCACATTATGTCAAAACCAGTTGCACGGCATTCTGTTTTGTGTTTGCACATGTCAAAATCTTTTTTTTTTTTTTTTTAGACATCTAGACTTTCTCCCTTTTCCTTACAAAAAAAGGTAATTAGATATTTGCCTGAAAGTTTGCTCCTCACATCATTTTGTCTCAGTTTTCCCCTGTAGGATATCAAGTACAGATAAACAGTTAAAATGTCTAAAAAAGAAAGAAAATTTATCAAACTCTGGCTCTCTTTCTGAACACAGAAATGCATATTTACATCATACCCTTTGTGACTGAGATATGAGATATGAGAGTTAGGAGATAAAGACTTCAATTTCAAAATAACAGAAAACCTTGACATGATTCAATCTTCTGTAATTGGTGCATGCTAAGAGAAGTCAGTACAATATTCTAGATTGTTCAAGGCCAAGGTTATAATTCTTGAGATTCAAACTTCCTGCATCAATTTTATAAGTAAGTTTCTACCATTTGCATATTTCATAATTAAAAATTATATGCATAAACTTATATTCAGTTAAGGACAGTGATAGTATTGATGTCTTTTATTTATACATTTATATTTTCAAACAGTGTTAGATGTACATGAGAGTTGTGAAGATAATACATAGCCTCCCCTGTATTCATAGTCAGTTTCTCCTATTATAAATATCTTACTTTAGAATGGCATGTTTTTCACATATCAATACATTTTTATCAAATATCCTTTTTCTGTTCCAGGATCCCATCGATGACACCACATGACATTTAGTTGACATAGCTCCTTTGACTTCTCTTGGCTTCTTAGACTTTGTTTTTGATGACTTGCACAGTCTTGAGCACTACTGGTTAGGTGTTGTGTAGACTGTCTCTCAATTGGTATTTGGTTGATGTTTTCCTCTTGAGTAGACAGGGCATGTGGGTTTTGGAGAAAGACCACAGGTTATGGTGACCTCACCATAGCATATCGAGGGTCTATGCTATTCCTACAACTTATAACTGTTGACATTGACCTTGATCATCTGACTAGGGTAGTTTTGTCAGATTCTATAGAATAGTTGCTCTTTCCTCTATTTCCTTTGACCTTTTCAGAAGACAGTCATTATGGATAGCCCTCCCTGAAGGAGGGGGCAGCTATGGTCCACCTTTAATGTGCAATATTTGCATAAGCTATGTGAGGTTCTTTTGCAGAGGAAATTTGTGTATTATTCCACATTTATTAGCACTTGTTTGTGTTTGGGTACAAGGTACTCCAGACTCGCCTTGATATTCTCTACCTCAAAAGTCAATTTCTCTAAGGACTTCTGCTTCCTTTTATTGGTGAGTGATGTTAGAAACCAAGATATAGTGGTGATTGTGTTCATTGATACTGGGATGTCATTTCTTCTAGGAAATATGTGTTTACACATACATACTACTTATTTGGTTATATTTATAGTTGCTAACAGATTATAAATATATCTCTATGTACCCAAGTACATGAAGCTAAATAAGTTTATACTGCCATTTCCAATTGGAATCCACCACTCTGGATCATTCTAGCATTCCACCTGTGCACATACATACCATCCCACTTTAATAGTGAAAACTGACACCCACCATCCTCTGTTTATTTTTTTCAATTCTATACAGGTGTATAGTTGTTTCAGATGTGATGTGTTAATCCATATCCTAAAAGAAAATACATTTCCATTGAGATTAAAATGCTAATTTTAATGTTAATTTAATCTGTTAAACAGTTCCTTTTGCCTCTAGTCTTCCAATATCATGGAAGACACAGTTCAAGCCAATCTTCCACAACGTGGACTTGAACTGTGTGGATCCACTTATAAGTGGATTTCTTGTAAATGTATAACATAAGCTTGCAGTATTGATAAATACAATAAAGTACTGTAATTGCATTTACTTTCTTAGGATTTTCCTAGTATTTTATTTTCCTAGTTACTTTATTACAAGAATACAATATATAATATATATATAATATACAACATTTATATTCATTTTTTGTGGTATCAGAAAGGCTTTTGATTAATAGCAAAAAATATTATTAGGTGCTATGTTTTAGGGGAGTAAAAAGTTTTATGAAGCTTTTCAGTGGCACAAGTTTTGATGCTCCTAACCTTCCTGGTGTTCAAGAGTCCATTGCATACTCACTTCTAAAATTATTTAGCTCATACTTCTACTCCCATCTTTTTTGAAAAAGGTCATATCCCACATGAATAAAACTATTTGATTCTTTTGTCACAGTCAGAATTTCAGCCTGGAAGCCTCTGACTACCTGAGTCATTTTTTTTTATAATAGTTTATTTTTACATCATTTTGCACATTTTTTCACCTCAGTTGTAATCTCCATGGGCATCCCATCACTGAGTGATTTTTTTAACAACAGTTTATTTTTACATCATTTTGTACATTTTTTTTTCCATCTCAATTGTAATCCCCGTGGGTTTCCCATCACCAAATCACCGTGTGCCACCACCATAGTCCCGTGCATTTCCCTCCCTTCCACCCCCCCATTTTTGATCCCATTCTCCACTCCACCCCCACAAAATGTCTCTGGTATATGGTTGTTCATTATTTTTGTTATTTTCTCACCTGGTCCATTATACTCCTGCTATGAGTGAAACCATCCAGTATTTTTTTTTTTCTCTTTCTGGCTTTTCACTAAGCATGATCTTTTCCAGCTCCATCCAAGTTGCTGCAAAAGACATGTGTTTCTCTTTTTTGGTTGCTGAGTAATATTCCATTGTGTATATGTACCACATCTTTTTAATCCAGTCATCTACTTTTGGGCATGTGGGCTGCTTCCATGTTTTTCCAATTGTAAATAAAGCAGCAATAAACATGGGGGTACAAGTATCTTTTTCAATCACTGTTTTTGTGTCTTTTGGGTAGATACCTAGGAGTGGGATTGCTGGGTCGTAGGGAAGCTCCATGTTTAGCAGTTTGAGGAACCTCCAAACAGTTTTCCATAGTGGTTGTACTAGTTTGCATTCCCACCAGCAGTACAGGAGAGTTCCTTTTTCTCCACATCCTCGCCAACATTTGTTGTTGCTAGTTGTTTGAAGATGTGCCATTCTCACTGGGGTGAGGTGGTATCTCATTGTGGTTTTAATTTGCATCTCCCTTATTACGAGTGATGTTGAACATTTTTTCATATGCCTGTTGGCTGTCTGCATTTCCTCTTTGGAGAAGTGTCTTTTTAGCTCTACTGCCCATTTTTTGATGGGGTTGTTTACTTTATTTTTGTTGAGTTTCATCAGTTCTCCGTATATTTTTGTGATCAGTCCTTTATCGCTACTTTTGTGTGAGAAAATGTTTTCCCAATTAGTGGGCTGTCTGTTTGTTTTTAGTAATGTCTCTTTTGCTGTACAGAAGCTCTTTAACTTGATGTAGTCCCATCTATTTATCTTTGCCTTCACTATTGTGGTGTTGGGTGCTCTGTCTTTAAAGATGTCGCTGAAGTGTATGCTGTGTGGTGTTTGACCCGTCTTTGCTTCTAGGTATTTTATGGTTTCTGTTCTTATGTCTAGGTCTTTAATCCACTTCGAGTTGATTTTTGTGACTGGAGTGAGGCAGTAATCTAGTTTCATTTTTTTTGCATGTAGCTTCCCAGTTTTTCCAGCACCACTTACTGAACAAATTTTCTTTGTTCCATTGTCAAAAATTAGGTGTCCATAAACTTGTGGGTTTATATCTGGGTTTTCTCTTCGAATCCACTGGTCTGTATGTCTATTCTTATTCCAGTACTATGCAGTTTTCATTATTATGGCTTTGTAGTACAGCTTGAAGTTTGGGATTGTAATGCCTCCATTTTGATTTCTCTTAGACATGAGGGTTTTGGGTATTCAAGGTCTTTTGTTGTTCCATATAAATCTCATCAACATTTTTTCTATTTCTTTGAAGAATGTCATTGAGATTTTTATTGGGATGGCATTAAATCTGTATATTGCTTTTGGCAGGATGGCCATTTTGATGATGTTAATTCTCCCAACCCATGAGCAGGGGATGTCTTTCCATTTCATGGTGTCTTCTTGTATTTCTTTTAACAGTGTTTTGTAATTTTCTTTGTAGAGGTCTTTTACCTCCTTTGTTAGGTTGACTCCCAGGTATTTGATTCTTTTTGTTTTAATTCATGGAGTGATTTTTAAACTCAGTTAAGTTTAAGTTGCATACTTAAGTTTCCTCCTGTATGATAAACATCAATCCATTTTGACAGATGCATAGTTTTATGTAACCCTATTATGGTATTATACAGAATTTTAATACCATAAAATATTCCTTGTGACCCAACTGTCTTCCCTCCCCAACCCTCTGGCAACAACTGTTTATTGTCTTTATAATTTTGCCTTTTCTGGAATGTCATGTTAATGGGATCATACAATAGGTGTTTCTCTCAGGCTGGCAGATTCTGTGTGGTTATATTCTGATTTTTTGCAGTTAATCTTGTTCATACTACAGCAAGGAGGACGTTCTTCTTACTGTCCATGGGTGAGTCTTTGTGCCATTCTTACTCTGTCAAAGATTCCAGCAGGTTAGGCAAGGACCTGCCATATTTGAACTGACCATCAAGTGACTCAGTTAATACTTTTGAACATATATATATATATATATATGATATATATGTGTGTGTGTGTGTGTGTGTGTGTACCAACCCACATCTCCAACTAAGAATAGCCAACTCAATCAATTTCTCAACATTCTTTTTTTCTCCCATGGGATTATTTTTCTTTATACATTTTTTCCTTTATGTTGGACATTTATTTTTAACTTTTTCTAATCTTAAATCATGCTGAAATAAGCCACATGCTTCATAAATCTTTGACCTTATTTCAGATGAAATTCTAGAATTAGAATTACCATGTAAAGTCTTAACAGCCCTTAAAAGGTTCTTTGATACACATCTCCAAGTGCATTTTCACAAAATTGCTAACATTTTATTTCCACTGTCAGGGACTGGAAAATGCTCATTATTACACTCCCACCAGCATTGAGTAAGGTCAGTGGTTCTCATCTTTGTCAGGCTGTCAGCCAACATGATATCTTGTGTTAATTTAATGTATTTAATTTACTAGCCAGTTTTAACATTCTCTATTATGCTTGAAATTGTTTCCTATAATAGTTTGTGTAAAGTACTCATTTGTGGCCTCAATGACGATTCACTTTAGTGTGAGTCACAACTACTAAACGGCTTCTCTAGCTCTCTTGGAAACATGTCCTTAATCAGGAACCAAGAGCAAGAGAGGGTACAAAGCTCAAGTGCCTGGTCTTCACATCAGGCCATGCCAGAGCCACATCAAGGTCGCTCCATGTGTCCCGATTGTATTATGGCCCTGGGCCTCAGGGTCTTCCTTTGACACCTGGGGACATTGTGCTTCACAGGGCTTTTATAGGACAACATGTGACAATACTGTGACAGGCCTTCCTCTTTTTAGACTCTTTGTTCAGGGTTGTTTGAAGATTTTGCTATTGTATAAACCTATTCATTGCCATGAATAAGGTTTTCACTGTTTATAGAAGCAGGAGATAGGGGAGGTCTTCTCAACCCACATTATATGTTTATACTTCTTGACAGCCAAAGCCATATGACCTGACCACTGAGGTCTATATGGGATGATGAGAAGCTATGAAAGAATAATAGCAGAAGCATGAGCTATATGCCAACATCAGTGAAGCAAAACTGGCAGAACAAACAGTTGACAATTTTAACAAGAAAGGTAATAAGATTTGGGAGGAAATTCAATTAGAACTCAAAAGTGTCTTTTCTGAGTTTAAATTTTAGAGACAGACTAGAAAAGTATCTCACAATTTAGGACAAAAGTGTCAAACAGATAGAAATAATGAAAGAAAAGACATTAGAAACTGGAGGTAATTTTAGGAAATATAACAAGAAAATAGTTAAGCAGTTCAGAGAGATAAAAATAAATAGCTCAAGGAGACACTTTAATTGAATAACAAAAGACATTTTCTTATTGAAAATTAGTCTTGACTCAAGACCCGGATAGCCACATGCAAAAGAATGAAATCAGGACCTTGTCTAATAACACACACAAAAAATCAAATCAAAGTGGATTAATGATCTAAACATAAGAGTTGAAACTGTAAAACTCCTAAAAAATAGGAGCAAAATTTCATGACATTGGTCATTCCAGTGATTTCATGAAAATGACACTAAAACACAGGCAACAGAAATCCAAAATAAACAAGTGGAACTACAGTCAACTATTTCCTTTTCCTGGCAAAGGAAACAATCAACAGAGTGAAAAGGCAATTTAGGGAAAAATATTTCTAGGCCATGGCTCTGATAAAGGGTTAATAGCCAAAATACATAAGGGCCTCAATAGCTTTATATAAAAACACGAGTAATCCAACTGAAAATCACCCAAGGACTTGGTAGATATTTCTCCAAATAAGAATACAAATGACTATCTGGTATATGAAAATGTGTTCAGAATAACTAGTCATCAGAAAATGTCAATCAAAATCACAACAAGCTATCATTACACCTATTAGGATGATTATTATTGAAAGCACAAAATTGAAGTTTTGGGGAGTCCATGGCGAAACCAGAATCTGTGTCCACTGTTGGTAGGATGTGAACAGGTACAGCCACATGGAAAACAGTATGAGATTTCCTCAAAAGTTAAAAATACAACTACTAAAAATTCAGCAATGCCATTTCTGGGTATTTAACCAAGATTTGAAATCTGGATCTCAAAGAGGCATTTATATTCTGAATATCACAGCAGTATTATTCACAATAGCTAAAGTCTGAAACAACTTAAATCTCCATTAACAGGTAAACGGATAATGAAAATGTGGGGTACAAATATACAATGGGATATCAGTCAACCTAAAAGAGATGAAAATTCTGTAATACCCAACTGAGATGAACTTTGTGGACATTATGCTAAGTGAAATAAACCAATCATAAAAGATAAATAGTGACTGCTTCCACTTACATGAATGCCTAAAATAGTCTAATTCATCGAACGAAAGAGTGAAATGGTGGTTGCCAGAGGATGGGAGGGGGAAATGGAAAATACTAATTCACAAGTATCAGGTGTCCATCAATCAAGATGAGTGAGATGTAGAGATATGTTGTACAACATGGTATCTAGAGAAGCTCTAGATATTGTGTTCCTTCCACATTAAATTAAAATAAAACAAAACAAAACAAAATAAATCCTGAGCTAGCAGACTGAAAAATCTCATTGGGTAGACAAAGTATTAATTAAAAACAGAACTATCTCTAAATGTATCTTTTTGAAATTCTGACATTCCAAATATAAAGAGAAAATTGTTTTAGCTTCCAAAGAAATAAAAGTAGATACAGTGAAAACAAGAATAGCATTAAACCTTTCTTCTCTGGTATTGAACTTCAGAGACAGTGAAATAACATTACAAAATATTAAGAGGATTTTGACCAAGGAACACATTCTCAACTAAAATACCACTTATTGGGAGTAAAGAAGGTGTTTTTGGATATACATTGATTTAAAATGTATTGCTTGACAATTATAGATGAATAAAAATATGTATGAGAGTTTGAGACATACAGTACTTCACTCTGAAGAGAGAGCTAAAGATGTATGGGGAGATCACCAAACCCTGAATCTTACTACATGTAGCATTTTAAAAAATAATTGTAGATGATGGAGAGCTAGCACTGTGTGTTTAAGAAGGATATTGAAACAGGAGAGACATGATTTAAGGGAAAACTTGTGAGAATACATTTAAAGAAAACATTCCATAAAGAAATATAGATTTGAATCTAAAAATTGGTTGTAGTGGAAAAACTGACACAGAAATGTACAAATTAAATGTATCATAACAAAATTACTAAACTCAGGGATAGAGAAATATTCTCTTTGCATTTCCATAGATGACTAAGTCATATTTAATGAGAAAAAAAATAGAGCACACAGTGGCTTCAAGCCTTAACCTTCTCCATATAAACATTTAATATTAAAAGACAGTATGCCTAAATTCATATGGCAAGTTGGAATACAAACTGGCAGGGAGTAGATTTATAAATGATATTGGAGAAACTGCATAACCAAGTAAATTTATATACTTCCTCTACATCTTCACCAGAATATGACACTTGATCTTACTCAAATGGCCCAGAAGTAAAATAACACCAAAATAAATTAGATACATCAAGTATTTAAATCTAATCCCCAAACAAAAATATATTACCTCAATAAAACAGGGGGTATGAATAGGGAAGCCTCTGGTGAAAATCTCCAAAACAATGATTATTTTCTTTTTCTTTTCTTTTTTCTTTTTTTAAAGATTTATTTATGTATTCATACAGAACTGGGATACAAGGCCAGAGATGCGGAGGGTGAGAGGATTCACCAGGGACAGAGTGGGGAGCAGAACAGGCATATCGTGAAGTACACGCCTGAGGGGAGCAGCGGGCGGGTCAGGAGAGGTCTGCCAAGCCATGTGGTCACCTCCGGGGCAGGCGGGGATCGAACTCATGCGGAAGTGGCTTTAGCTTCTTAGTGCTGTGCTTTAACCCGCTGCGCCACCAGGGAGGGCCACGATGATTATTTTCAACAAAAATTTCTTCCTGGCAAAATAATTCTACAATATACTCTGTGTTGATCTACAAATGTGTTAGTTGTTGAGCTTTTCCTTCTGTCCTTCCCAGGTCTTTGGAGATTCGTACTCATGAGAGTTCAATATTTAAATGGAAGGATGGTGTCCCAAGTGTGGATATGAGAGGAATTGTTCCCTCTGGGGCTGGCAGTGTAAATTGGAGGGCAAATGATATTCATTCAGGGGAATGTGCCCAGGCAACTTCACAAAGCTTACTCACTGCAAACAAGGAGACTACCCTATAAATCAGACAGAACTCCTATGGCTGTAAGATGCCTACAAATTTCCAACAGACAGCAGGTGAGTTTAGTTGGTAATTCTTTGGAAATTTGGCTTGTACTGAAAGCTCAGAAAGTTCCAGCGGTGTCCTGGGGCACACTCTATGTTCTAGAAGATGTTCATGGCTGGCACAAGCTCTTGGTAAGGTAGTCTTCTTTTAAGTAATTCCGCACTGCATTTTCCCAGTAGAGTCCTATCAAGTGCAGGAGAAGGAAGACAAAGGTTTGGCAAGGAGGTGATTGTGCATGATGCAATGGATGGTTGGGAAGTGGAATTCCTGAGGCCATTGGTGAGGTGTCCACTGCCCTTTGGTAAAACTTGCAGCGACCAGTCTCCAAGGGATGGTGCAGAAGACACCTTGCCTTGCCAACACTTAGAAATGTTTGGCTTCTGGAACCAGGTATTCTCCTTTGCAAACATTAAGATGGAAATGATCATTTTGTTGTTATTTTCCCCTCAGGCTGAAAAGCTACAGTGAGCGCTGCACATCAGGAATATGTGTTTCATCCTGGCTGACACATGTAGCATAATAAATCACATTGTTGACTGGTAGGAATGATTTATGGTGTCACTGTAGAAAGTGGCCACTTCTTGAAGACATGAGGGGTATGGGAAGAGGAGAGCAGTTGCCAAACACAACACATGTTCGTATTGGCACAAATGCACCTATTTAATAAAATTGCATGCAAAATAAAGAGAAGTAATTGACCAAAGACATTTGGTGATTATCTGCTAGGAAATCCTCTTAATAGTAGGGTATATACTATAATAAGATCTCGTATTATGAAGAGTCTCAAGCCGATATTTACTTTTGAACTGAAGTTATATATAAATCTTCTAAAACATGTTCATTCTCTCTGCATCAATATTTCTGTGTCTTTTTTTCCTACATTGCTTATTTGTGTCTTTGTTACCTATTGTTTTTGCCACAATTTTGCTTATAGAATGTTCACTGGGCACAAAATTTGAACGTTCAGATCATCTGAAACTTTTGTGTGGGTTTTTTTTTTATTGAATTAAATATTTTTTCCTTATTAATTTTTCCTTCTAATTTCTGTGGTCTTATTGTTTTTCTTTTACCTAGATTCTTGAGTAGAAACCTTAATTTGATTTATTTTTAATCTATCTTTAAATCTAATCAATGTACTTAAGAATATGTTTTTCTAAATATCCCTTTCACCTCTTTCATTCCACAAACCTGATATTCTTACTTATTATTCAGTTATAAGTGGGTTGAAGTTCCTATTTTGATTTTGATTTTCAATTTAAAGTTATACACATGTTTGGCTTTTTAATTATTTCTAATTGTATTTCTTTGCAAAACTGTGGCTTGAATGATTATAACTTGAAATTTATGATTGCCTTTGTGGTTCAGGATATGGTTGCTTTATTTTGAAAACTATGTATTTGTTTGACAAAAAAGCATCTTCTCTCATAATTGAATGTAACCTTGTTCATTGTGAATTCAGTCTCTCTATCCCTAATTATTTGATGGACTTCTTCCCATTTATTCAAATTAAAGAACAGAAATTCCATCTGCTCCTACTTCCTGGGCATCATGGGAAAGCTGTACAGTGGGGGTGGGGGTGATGTGTCTGGGGCAGTGGAGGGGATGTCGGGGGTGGGGAAGTAGGCAGGTTCTCAGTTGCCCTGGCCATCTCCATCCTCTGTCACCCCAGCCCTACCCCATATTCAATCAATTTTCAAATCCTCTCTCACTGTTACATACAGAAGTTTCTGACAAGTGGTATATGGATAACCTTCCCAGCCACAACAGAAATACATTTTGAATCACATATAGCATGGAATATAAATGGAAGAAGTAAGTGAAAATTCCCAAGACTCATATATAGAAAACCAGAGTCAAATGAGAAACCCACACTGATGCTAGATCGTCTATGGGGATTTGCAGAGATTGTGGTAAACTTTTCATGGTGAACCTCTGGGGAAAATAACTGTGGGTATGTTTTGTTTGCCAATTCCCATGGTATAATCACCCCTACCACAACCCATTTCAGGACAAAATGTGACATCCTTGAATACAGAGCTTGGGAGAGTACAGTTACCTCTTGAGTCTGTGCAAGTTGAGTCACTGGTTTATGACCAGATGAAGACCTGCCCCAGGAACTTGAACCCATATTTCTCATATCCATGTGCTCACATACCGTGATTTTGACCCATCTAGCAAGAGGGAACTCAGCATGATGACTCACATATAAAAACAGCAGCCTGAAATACCTTTCACTGGATAGAAATTATCAAGTGGGCCAGTGCCCTGAGACACAGCAAAAGAGCAGGGTTAGCAGAAGACATCAGATAACCAAGTGCCCCATGGACATCCACACCCAGGACACTCATGATAGAGGAGGTGACAAGAGCAAATAGAATCATTACTACAATGGTTGAAATGCACCAAATATGTGAGAGCCCATGCAACTATAATGGAACTCAAAATCCCAATTCATTGATCCTCACTGGTGAGTACAGAAAAATAATACATTCTCCTGAAAACTGACAAGGGAAAGTGCTCTACCTTTCCTGTTCAAACTGTACCTCAGAGAAAATGAATCTTTTATTAGAAAGGTGCTTTGTATGGCATAAATAGAGCCAATAACTGCAGAAAGAATGATATGGTTAGAGTATGACCATTTGCCTTCCTTCATACCAATGTCATTAAAACCATTAACTGAAAAGTTATGTGAAATTAATTATCACAAAGGATTGATTGATCCAAGTGACACTGTTGAGTGTGATTAATCTTTACTAACAAAATGAGAAAGTCAGAAATGAAGTGGCTCTTGAACAGATCATGTGGAAGTTTATAGCCCTTCAAAGAGGTCTGCTTTAAAAAATTTGACACTTGTATCTGACCTGGCCTTCCAAATGGCCATGCAAATATGTAAAAAACAGTTTATAGGAAATGCAAATGTAGAATACAATCTGCAATGCAGTGAGACAAATCCAGAGCATGGGAAATTTTCTAAGATACTGATAAATGACACTGTGTCTTCTATAAATAAAATGCAGAAGCAAAACAAAGGCGATCTGAGTGATGCCATAGATGAAAGCAGACCAGAAAGAGACATCACATCATTTCCTGTGGCTACTGTCACAAATCCATCTAGTTATTCAATTCCGGTGGTCAGAGTCTGACAGGAGCTGGCTCTGGATTTTCCAGGGGAGACTTCTTTGCCTTTTCAGCTTCTAGAGGCCTGCATCACTCCTTGGCTCTTGGCCCGACACCTCTCCAGCCTCTCCATCTTGGATAACCTTCTCCATTGGATAACCCAGAGTAAACTTCTCCTCCTAGGAGCCTTAATTTATTCACATCCTTTTAAGCATGGAAGCTGACATCCCCTGGTCCCAGGGATTAGGGTGAGGACAATTTGGTATACTATCATTCAGTCTATCATAAGCATGTTAACCAAATATGGGTTAACGTGTTCAAACCAATCAACTGCAGAGGGGGAGTGAGGAATTAGGAGACAATCGGGAAATTTGAACATGACTGAACATTTGATGTGTTTGTATTAAATACATACATGGGTATTTTGCAGAAACAGTCATCCTTGATATATGAACTGAAATTTAGTGGATGGATTGATCTGAGGTATAGGTTTGCTTTAGATACTACTGACTGGCTATGCAAAGAAAATCGATAAATGCACGTTTGCATTGTGGGTTGAGTGTGACAGGTTAGAGGGAAAATGTGACTATCTTGAGGAGAAAGGGCAATCTCTGTGGCTTTACTGAGAGGACAAGGAGGTCAAGTCAAACCATAATGGAGAATGAAGCTTTGCCCAGGAAAAAAGAGACTGCCCCACTGTGTTAGACACTAAGGAAAACAAAACAGACATGGCAGGTTTGAAAATTGGGTGAAAAAAAGATGGAGGACTTTCAGTTCTAGTAGTTTCTATTTTCTGTACCAAGTAGAAAATGTGGTGACAGCAAGGGGAAGTTAGGTGGGCTGGAGATGATGAGAAACACAAGGTTTAAACAGCCACGAGTGGTGTAAACAGAAAATAAGCAGAGGTGTAGGCGGCATTGAGAACTCCCTAGTCATTGTGGATTTATAGTGGAACAGCCCTATGTTGTGGTTTTCTTCAGAAATATTAGGGTATGGCCCTCCCTGGTGGCACAAAGAGTTAGGATGCAGCATTTCAGCCAGCCACAGCAGCCTCAGGGCCAGTTAGATCCCCAGGTGATCCACATAGTGCAGCAGATCTCTCTTGATCTGCCAGCTGCTCCCCTCAGCGGTGCACTTCATTGATCTGCCTGTTCTGCTCCCCACTCTGTCTCTGGTGAAGCCTCTCACTGCCCCTGCACCTCTGGCCTGTACCCTAGTTCTGTATGTGTAAATAAATAAATCTTTAAAAAAATAAAAAATGTTAAGAAATAAACAGTTCTTTTTAAAGAAGATAAATATTAGGTTATGTGAGTTCTGAGAAAGGAGACACATGTTCTCAAAGATTCATCAGCTAGTAGGACAGGAAGACCAAAAGAAAGAAAGTTGAGCATTGTCAATAGGGTTGTTGAGATCATGAATCTAGACTTGAAACCCATGAGTGGGGAGGTGAAGGAAACACCTCCCCACTCACCTAGAAAGCAGAGTTCCTGGTGTGGGTGCAAGGATCTTGTGGACCCCGGAACTAGAAGAGAGGTTGCAGACATTTGGTTGCCAATGTTTATGAAAGGTGGAATAATTATGGTGTGACATGATGTGAAGACAAATGGTTCATGGACAACAGGGAGTGATGGCCTGAGAACAGAGGGGATGGAGTTGATGGGATATCAGCTTCACGCCCTCTCCACCAAGTGGCTGGAAGCAGGAAGATTTCTGACACAGCAGAAGCAAAGCTGCTCTTTTTTCCCTGCAAAGTGATAGAGCACCAAATGAAATGCCAGAACATGAGTTACTCAAAGGGAGCAACCCATTTTTTCATCTTCAAATCTCAGTGTTCTTCATAATGACATAAACTGATAGGTGATCAATAAAGATTATGTAGGAGTTGAGATGTATAAATAAAATAAAGGGTAGAAGTATTCACAAAAACACCCTTATTAATAAAAATGGAGACTCTCAGCTGACCCCCATAGAAGGATCCATGAGACAAGGTCCAGTGGACACTGACTGGGGGTCCTACAATGAATCCAGCCCTGACGTCATCTACCTTGTGAACTTGTAAGGGCTCAGTCTTACAAGGCTGTTCCGACTTCAGACACCAATCCACATCCAGGCTGTCACCTGTGCTTCCAACCGAGTGGCTAGAAGTTGGAGGTTCCTATGAAGCCATCATCTGTTTCTCAATTCATTTGTTGAAGTGGCTCAAGAAAATCAGAAAAACACTCCCATTTTCCTGCTTATTATAAAAATATCATGATGGATACAGATGAAGAAGCAGATGAACAGGCACACATAGGACAATTAGGAAGTGTCCTGAGCTCCCATCTTCATAGCATTGGGGTGCACCACCCTGCTGTCCCATAGATGGGTCCACCAGCATAGAGACTTATCCAATCTCCTTACTCAAGAGTTTTCATGTATCTTAATCTGCAGGCCCACGCCTTCCCCCACCCAGTACTCAGCAAGAGGGGCTGGAAGTCTCCCTTCTTATTGCTTGGTCATTCTGATGACCAGCTCTATTCTGGGCCCCCCCTAGGAACGCATCCTAAGTCCTCATGAGTATGAATTCACATGGGCTCACAAAGGGTTCCTAAAGAATAACAAGAGACACTTCTGGCTCTTGGGAAATTCCAAGGATTGTAGGAGCTCTGTGCCAGGAACAGAGACCAAGACTACTTATTATACCACAGATCTCTGAGTGAACGTGAACATGCACAAATCAATTTTGCATCAGAATGTGTCAGAGGTAGTGAAAGTGGTATTTGAAAGTAAAGGTTCATTAGCAAAGATAAGGCTGGTTGAGTTTTGACTAGTAATAACAGGTCACGGTTGGACCTGTTAGAATAGACAGGATGATAGTGCAGGAAGAAAGTAGATGGAGGACTCAAGATCTGCAGGTGCAGGCTGTGTCATATCAACCACTCTGGAAGTTTCCATGACTCCAAAATAGGGTAAGGATTCAAGTATCTCGAGGAGGGAGAGATATGTGTGCAGTGAAGTTCCCACTTCAGTAGAGCTGTGGAATTAGGCTCCCGAGAGACCAGAGCTTCATCACTAAAGGATCTCACCACTAAGCCTGCCAAGTCCTGGAGTCCTTTTCAAGCAGTAAAATTATAGGTGTGACAGACATTTGAGCTATTTTCTCCAAAACATATCTCAGAAAATCACAAGAGGCTGCAAAAGATGACTTCCTCCTATTGAAATGGCTAAAACAAAAGTGGTAAAAATAAATCCATGGTTAAAAATATCCAAGGAGTGGTAGGGCAACTACAGGCTATCATTACTCAGAATCCTGCCTGCAATTAAAGATTTCCAAAAGGTTGCAAATTGCCTACTTTCTCACCAATTTCACATCGTACCCCCACTGATTCTACTTGCCGAAGGCAAGGTTTTCCAGAGACGCTTCCTCACAGCCGTGAGATTCGCACGTCTAAGCAGCCACTCCAACGCTTTTGACATTCTGAGTTCTCACAGTAGCTATTTCTAAGTTCCTTAGTTTTGACAGAACCACATAGAGAATGGTGTTAATGTGTTGATATTAATGAAACCTCATGGCTGGGAATAGGTGTATTATTGCTATTGTTATTATTGACTTTAATAGAAAAGCTTTTCATTAAGTAACTCTACAGTGGCTGGAAATAACTTCAAACAATTTCACCCTTAAAATTCTCAGTACTCTCACCAAATAGCTCAGCAGATGGTTGGTGGGGCAACATGGTGTTTTGGTTTGGTCCTGGACGCCATCTTTGTCGGCATTCCTTCTTTCTGGCCTGTTGGGTACAGAGTGAGGAGAGGAGGTGGGAATTCAAATCAGGAGGGGTATAGATTGCTGGAGACTAGAATATAAAGTCGTGCCTTTTCAGGATGTAATATAGTTGTTCAATAGTATCTCTTTCGTGAATAAAATCACATAACTTCAGTGTGTTAGGAGTGTTAGGACTTGAAGGAAAATGCCCCAAAGGGGAAAGACATAACGATTGAATATCATTTTAACTGAGTTAGAAACTATATGCCAAAAAGCTAGCTTTTTTCATCAAGCATTTATTTTGCAGACTCATCTTCTTCTAGCATAGCTATTTTCTGGCAAAACTGACATCAACGGAAGCTTCAACAAATTCACTATGCAGTTTCTAGTTGACAACTGGTTTTGTTGTCCTCATTTCTGATCCAGGTAGAGAACTCTTGAGGTCACTGGACTGGCGAAACAGGTGACCAAATTGTTTCTTTTTTCCAAAAAAAAAAAAGGCTGAACAATGTTCAATGTTCCCTGATGAGGATACACCACATTTTATATCCATTTAGCCATTCATGGCCAATAGGGTTGTTTCTCCAGCTTTTGGTCCTTATGAATAATGCTACCGTGAAATGGGTACACAGCTGGGGTTACACTTCCTTTGGGTTTGTACCTGATCCAAATTGGCATTGCTAGGTGACAGGGGAATTCTATATTGAAAGCTTTTTGAAGTGCTGCTATACTACCTCCCACAATGGCTGAACAATTTTACATTTCCACTGGCCATGTAGAACAGCCTAATTTCTCCACAGTTTCACCAACACCTATTTTCTGTTCAAATACTTGTCATTCTAAAGAAGTGAAAAGGTATCTCACTGTAATTTTCATTTGTATTTCCCTCGTGATTAGATATTGAGCATCTTTATCACGTGTTTCTTGGCCTTTTGGATTTTCCTTTGGAGAAATGCCTCTTCAATGCTGGTATATTTTCTGTTCCACAATACATGATTTCCATATTAGGAAGTTTTCTCAGTTAGGAGACCGTAAGAAGAATCTGTGCTGAGGGATTACTGAAATCAAGTACAGAATGCCACAAGCTCACATTTTAGACACATTTTTAATCCCTCTTAGTCTAACCTACTACATACCTGTTCAATGGGATTCTTTTGCCTTGGGGGAATGCTGTTTGAACCAGCCACTTAGAACCTCGGTAGTGGGAACAGTGTGGTCCACAGCTCTCACACTGCCAATGGTAGAGCCTAGAAATGTAAAATAAATATATCAAGGTATGTCATGAATACAAAAAGTAGTGTAGGAAATAGTCAGTTTTATATAGTATGTATGTAATCTATGTAACCTACAGAATAGGTATTAATTGGCTGTTTGTTATTGTTAAGCGGCTTATTAATAGTTAAGTTAAAATAGTTAAAATAGTTATTAATAGTTGGTGGGAATAACAAGCTATACATGGATTTTTGTTTGTGTAAACAGTTATCTGAATCCCTAATTGCTTACCCTATTGTTTCAGGGTCAAATGTAGTTGGGATGTCCATTCCTGTCTGACTGACCAAGGAATGTGACTCAGTGGAGGGTGATCATGGGCCTGATTTTTTTTTTTTTTTTTTTTTTTTTTTTTTATTAAAAAGTTTATTTTTACATCATTTTTCACATTTTTTTTTCATCTCAATTGTAATCCCCATGGGTTTCCCATCACCAAATCACCCCTGTGCCACCACCATAGTCCCGTGCATTTCCCTCCCTTTCCCCCCCCCCCCCGTTTTTGATCCCATTCCCCACTCCACCCCCACAGAATGTCTCTGGTCTATGGTTGTTCATTATTTTTGTTATTTTCTCGCCTGGTCCATTATACTCCTGCTATGAGTGAAACCATCCGGTATTTTTCTTTCTCTTTCTGGCTTATCTCACTCAGCATGAATGGGCCTGATTTTTAAATCACCTTGTCTGTTTTCATAAAGCAATCAGGCTTTGTTGAAATTAATGACTGCAAAATTGAGTTCCATGCATTCAGCCCAAGGATGCATAGCATTCTGCGATGATGCTATAAATCCTGCCTTGTTGGGCAGCGACCTTGAAGCACTCATGGACACTGGAATCAAAAGGGCATTTGTAACATTCCAGGCTTAGTGCCAAGCAATTTCATATTGTTTTATTGACTCCCCACCCATCCTTGTTATCATGAGCTGGACATCAGGAACTGATTTGAGAAGCATCTTGTCCCACAGAGGCTGGGAAGTGAGAACCTATCTTCACTGAACTGCATTGCAGTGGACTCTGGCAGTGATTTGTTATTGCAGGCACATGCCCTTAAGCAGATTTGGAGAACAGAAGTACCATGGGTGCTGCCCTCTTGGCTGACTTGCTGGCTTTGTCACCAACCACAGCCAGGGCCTGGTCACCAGAGGGTGCTGGAGGCAGGGCTGAGGGTGTCCGGCGGGGCTGTGTTCTATGTGGACCAGCAGACACAGAATGCTGTGTCATAGTGCAGTAGCTTCCTACTGCGTTATAGTGAGACCTGTGCTTCCTGAAGGTAGAAGCCCCATCGCTGGGCAGCCATCCCAGAACCAGCCAACTCCAGAGCCAGCCACACAGCTCAGTCAAGCCTACTGTAAGCATCCGGGTCTCTGGCTGGAACACCTGACCTGTTTAGCTAGTTAAACTTTTTTCCTTGTAAGTGAACTGACTGATCAAAATAGGAATTATTATTTGGGTTCACAAAGTTAGGTTAAGAACAATGGATGTCAGAGAATGAATTTAAATATAGGCCTATTATCTATAAAGATAACACATTGACACTGTATCTGTATATTGCTTCCATAGCAAGTCTTAAGTAATCTATATTAAAGATGCACAAGTTCCCTTTCTGAAAATAACACACAATATATACTTTGAAACCCTGTATTCTCCCAGCAGGTAGGGTGCTGGTAAAGTGTAATCAACATTCTTTAAATTGCATGTTTTTCTTTTAAGAAAAAAAAAAAAAGAAACAAAAACTAAAACAAATATATGAAATTGCTACTGCTATTTACAACTCAAGGCCTTGGGTTTTTTTTTTTTTTTAAGATTTATTTATTTATTCATACAGAACTGGGGTACAGGCCAGAGATGTGGAGGGTGATAGGATTCACCAAAGACAGAGCAGGGAGCAGAACAGGCAGATCGACGAAGTACACTGCTGAGGGGAGCAGCGGGCGGGTCAGGAGAGGTCTGCTGCACCAGGTGGTCACCTCTGGGGCAGGTGGGAAGCAAACTCATGCAGAAGTGGCTTTAGCGTCTTAATGCTGTGCTTTAACCCGCTGCACCACCAGGGAGTGCCCTCAAGGCCTTGGGTTTTAACATACATAAAGACACAAGGTATGTTTTTGGTTCTAGACAGGTACAGATTTGAAACTGAGATCCACACATAAAGTCAAAATCAGAGAGACCTATGCCTTCAGTGAAACCCTGTCTGTCTTAGTCTGAGCGAATGGAGAGGACACTTATTTTAGAATTCACAGTATGCTAACTGAACCTCATGCAGTTCAGATTTATATTCCCAGAATAGTGTAGTAATTCCCAAGCTGAGAAATTAACATACAAAATAGTTTGAGGGTACATTTCCATGGGATTTCTGGCAGAAATAAATGGGAGTTTTATTTGGAGGGATGCATTCTCCTGTGATTCCCATAGTGAAGAGCTGCCGCTGCTGAACTTTAGATCGACAGCCATAGAGCACTGGAAGAAATAACGTGTCATCAACAGAAGTCAATAGAAGCAATAAATAACAGGGCTAGACCCTCAAAAGGCAGGTGATAAAACTATCAAATAAACCATATAAATACTCTTGAAATGATTAAAGATATGCAACATGAAATGGGAAACAAAATATAGGTAAGACTGAAGTACTTTGAGATTTTAAAAACAGAAAAACTTCTAGAAGTAAAAACATGTAGTTTTTAAAAATTAATACTAGTGTATAAAATAGCACATTAGACATAGTTTAAGGGAAACTTATTGAGTTACATACAAAATATATATATATATATATATTTAAAGATTTATTTATTTATTCATACAGAACTGGGGTACAGGCCAGAGATGTGGAGAGTGAGAGGATTCACCAGAGTGGGGAGCAGAACAGGCAGATCGACGAAGTACACTGCTGAGGGGAGCAGCGGGCGGGCCAGGAGAGGTCTGCCACGCCATGTGCTCACCTCTGGGGCAGGGATAGAACTCGCACTGAAGCTGCCGCTGCTGGCTTGCAGTGCTGAGTTCTAATCCATTGTACCACCGGCAAAGGGGGTAGCGGGGCTTTAGTATGTATTTAATATGAGTTCCAGGAGGGAAAAGCAGAAAGACTGAGGAGATATGCTGTACTGGCAATTCTTCCAGAGCTGATTAAAAATATTGTTGTTCCAGCCAGGAATATACCCGGCCCTTCAGGGTATGAATGTTTGCATTCTTGTGTGTGTCTTTTATTTTGCCCCTCTCTTGGGGAAGGGGAGAGTTCAGGGAGGATGTCAACAATTAAGGGACCTGATCTCATGAGTATTAAATCAGAGACAACCCAGAGGACTGAAATAAAGGGCATGAAAAGGTCGAGCTGAAGCTGACTTGAAGGCCGTCATGCAAAGGGCCAGGATCCATGAATACAGTCCCTGAATGTCACATCGACAACCTTAATTGTGCAGTCAACATGGGCCAACATCTGCATTTTGAAAAAGTGGGATTAGATTTTTTTCATAGAAAATGTCAATCATTATTTAACAAGTGATACTGAAAACCAGAGTCCCTTCTTTCAGACGTGGACTATTTTATACTTTCATTTAATAACTTCACAGTCATAAAGCTCTCCTGAATTCAACTATTTATGTAAGTAATGTTATAGGTACTAGTCCATGCTTTTTATTCACATTGTTCTGAAAAAGTGGTATGGCCTTTATTTTGTACTTTAAAATTAACATAAAATATGGCATCAAGAGATACGTCAAATGTATCCTTAGAGCTAATTTGACACACCCCAGGAAGGACTTTAAAACTGAGTGTATATTAAACAACATAACACAAATATGTCCTAATCCTATCTTTTAGATTTGAGAAAGTTATGGAAATATAGAACTCTTATATAAGCTATTTATTATCATCTCAAAAGCCAATGTTTCCGTTGATTTGTTTTTACTTTGTTTTGGAAGATCAAATTAATTTTCTTTTTGATAAGTTATAGCAATGATTCATATTGTATTTGTCCTCAAATCCAGTTTCTTCAGTTGAAGTTGGACAAGCAGGCATCTATATGCAGTCATCTGGTTGTTTGCGAATAGCCAGCATTTTATTTTAATAAATGTATTTTTTATGGTGATTGACCTAAATTAGTGGTTATCACAGCTTGGTGTACCTGGGGAACTTGTTAGAAGTATAAGTTGTTCGGTCTCAGCCTACATTTGCATTGGAAACTGCGGGTTTGGGACCCAGCCATCTGTCTCAAAACAACAACACCTTTGTTGCAGTGATTCTGGTGTATGCCAAATGTTGAAAGTCTCTGGCCTGAAGACACTGATGCATCAGAGGACGCTGTCCGAGAGAGAGGGTAATAAGTTTGGGAGCTTCATGTGCTCTGAGGCAAGGAAGTTTGTGTCTTTGTAACCTCAGCTGTATTAGAGACACATTTTCTAAGACCAGAGAAAAAGCCTCAATATTATATCACAAAGAGAAGAATACAGTGAAGACCAGGAGTCACATCTGCATCTTTGGAATGGTGAAAAAAACCCCTCATGCTACAAAGTAGAAATGATGCTTGAACTGGAATGACAAAGCTGCAGAAAGTAATTCCCATTTCAAGATAAGAGATTCATGCAAAAATGATCATAGCTCCAGTGTATGAAGGTAAATGATCTTTTATAAAAGACATAGTCTGTAAAAGACTTTTTGGTGAAGTAATTTGCAGTCTAAAAAGCACTCACAAAACCCTCATCTCAGTGTTCACACCACCCTCCGAGACTAATTAGGGTATTTATTGGGGACCACTTGTTACAGAGAGGGAAACTGAAACTTTCTGAAGAGACATGATTTGGTCAAATTATCCAGCTAGTAGGAAAGAAGTTGAGTCCCGGTCTCTGACTCACAATTCAGGCTCCTTTCACCATCCATGACCTTTAAGGAAATTGGCTGGGACTAGAGCTAATATAGAAACTACTTAAACTTTTGTAAGCATTTGGGACTCTATACACTTATGCCAGCATTATCTAAACAAGAAATTTATTTAATGATAAAACTGCTATTCGTTATGAGACAGCCAGCTTAGATTTATTTTTCCTTACATAGGTTTTGCTTCAAAACAGAATACTTGTGATAGTCAATTGTGTGGTCATGAGGTACCCAAATTAACTTCATTTCTTTTATACCTGTGAGTGTGTTTTCAGAGAAGATGATGAGATTTAAGAAAGTGGATTGTCCTCCCATAAATGGGTGGGCTTTATCCCATTGAAATTTAGTTCCCATTTTCTTTTCTGTCTCATGGATGGAGCTGGGCTGTCTCTATTCATCTTACTCCAGTCACTTCCCTGGTTCTAAGACTTTTGGACTCAGATTGAATCACACTCTCTGGACTAAGTTACAGAAAGAATTACAGTCTGCCTGGTTCTCCTGCTTGTGGAGGATGGATTGTGGGGTCCCATAATCACATGGGCAAGTTCCTCAATTTATCCAGAGCTGTTTCTCTTGAATATATAAAAATGCATTAATGTATAAAATGTGAATACGTAACATCAATATGTATGAGAAAATACCTCAAATATATATATATATATATATGTGTGTGTGTGTGTGTGTGTGTGTGTGTAATTCCTCAATTATATATTATGTATAAATGTATACCTATGTGTGGGTGTGTTTGTATGTATAATTGGTTCTGTTTTGCTGGAGAATTCTGATGAATACAACACCCTTTATAAAGGATTGCTAAACTAACAATTCTTCCAGTTAATATCTTTTCTCCCAGGGAAAAATGACTACTCTCCATCATCTTTACAAGATGGTTTCTTTGGAGACAATGACCTTGGGTTAAGAGCCTCACCCCTGAGTACTCACTAGACTCATCCCTAGGGAGGGGGTAAACTTTTAAAAAATACTGATTCACATCTCTCTCCTCTACCAATTAAGTCACAATCTCCAGGGTCAATTTTAAAAGTTCCCAAGTGTTTCTGAAGGTTAGGCAGGATTAAGAATCAGATTTTACAAAGAGCATGAAAGTCAAAGAAGTTCAGGCAAAGTCCAGAACACTTTGATGACTGAACACAGGAAGGACCAGAGAGTACCAGCTATTGCCTTAAATATCAGAGTACACTGGAATTTCTCTCTGTCCCATACTCAATCCTGTATTGTCTTATACTAGCATTTTTCTGGGTATGAGGGAACTCCTCATCTTAAAAGTAAACATCAGTTTCCACATGCCTGGAAACAGTGTATGTATGATGCACACAGACATCACCAGCTCTCCTGGATGCAGCAAAGTGACACATGTTAGTGGGCTGGAAGAAAAAACACCAAAGTTTTCATCTCTCAGGGGGCTGGCCTGCAGGGCAGGTGGGTGGCTTACTAATTCTTCAAAACCCTAGCAGACCCAGGCTCACTTTACAGTGAATCCTTTTTGTGTCGGGCTGTGCTCAATTCAGGAACTGTTTTCAAAGACATTTTGACTAAAAGGGGTTTGTGGCACTTCCTCATCTCTAAAAAAAAAATAGGGTCTGGAAATTTTTTAGCTCAGGGCTAACCAGGGCTTCCTGTGTCACAGGAAGGTTTACAATGATCCTGTGAAATGGCAGTATCAGGAGGGGCTTTAAAAATAACCTTACATAGAAGGTTGGGGAAAGATTGCACATCAAGTTCTGTACATTACTTGTACAATCATGCAGAGGATATAAGTAACTAATCTTGAAAAAGTGCACTAGCAATACCTTTGGTGACCATAGTATTTTCTAACTGTATTTGGCAATTACACAAATACTGTTCCCACCCAGTGAAACCAATGTTCTGTGGAAACTTTCTTCAGAAAAGGTTGCTTCAGGTAAGCCATTCAGTTTTGGATGAGAAATCTGAGGCTGATTTCTGGAGCTGGTTTGTTTTGTTTTCCTCAGCAGTCTTTTTGTGCCCTGCTCACACTCTGTTCTGCTCACCCTCAGAAAGCTGGGTGCTGTTCCTTTTCGAACTCATTAAACTATTCTGAACCCCAATCTATTGATCTGCAAAGTGAGAAAGTGGACCAAAGTATTTGAATCATATTTCAGACCAAATAATTACTTTGCTCTCTACATATCAAGGTGAATTTTGGAACCATGGAATTATCTGTTTGCCTTGGCTGGTCACTCAATGAAGAGCTTTATTAATCATTTTGGAAGATGATGACAGGAAATGTTGTCTCTAAGATCAAGATCATGTTGTTGATATAATTCCAGATAGAGAGTTCTTTACGTGGCTCTAAAATTAGAACTAGACCTTTTCAAAAACCCAACGAATGTCAAGTGGACTTTTTACACTGGAGTCTTTCCAGAGAGTGAATCTACACAGTGTTATTTTTAATTGCCTTGCAGCATAGTTTTGTTCACACTGTCCAAGTGAATGTAATTGTGAGACTTGTAGTTTTTTTAGTCAGATTCCAAACCTCAATATAAATAACTCCAAATCATCATCTCATATCAATTGTGTGGTGGAGGAGATTTTGCCTTGCCACTTTGACTATTTCAGTTATGCAGAAGATCAGGCCTTAACTTTCAGGCAAAACAGTCTTGGATCTTCGTTTATAAGCCTCAGTGTGACTTAGACAATGTAATCCTGCTGCCTACCCTCCCTCCACTACCCTCCCACTCCCCTTCTCTTCTGATCCCTCTCTTTTCTCTCCCCTCCTCTCCTTTCCCCTTTCCTCCCTTTGCCTGATACTCAAATACTTTATACAACATCAGGATGGGAAGACATTTTAGGACCATGTGATTTAATCCCAACCTTCATTTTATATAAAAGAAAATTATTTCAAAGAAAGAAGTCCTCAACAATCAAGACTTCTGTGAAACGACAGCCTTGTCCTTGCTCTTTCACTCCTCTCCTAATCTATATCTGCTCTTATTAAACACTAGGCTCCCCTCTCCTTCCCCCCCTCAAAAAAAAGACTTGGTGGTTTGAAACAATCTCCAGAACTTTACCAAGGTGACAGCATTTCTCTTTCTCCAATCACAGGTTTTAACAGCATTGTCCTTCAAACATTTTTATTTTTATAGGTACACTACATTGTAAATTAATCCTAGAATAGCTACCTCTTTTCAATTCGTACTTGGTATGCTCTCCATATTCACAGAAGTCATGTACTGCATAGAGTTCTAACCTCCATTTCCCAGCTTACCCTCCAAGATTTGATGTCAGTGAGTGATGCCAAAATGAAAACAATGCATGTAGCTCTGTTTTAACATATCCATGATTTATGTGAAGTTATTTCCTGTCACTCACAGTGTCACTGCCCTCAGAAGGTGAAGGGCGGGAGGGTAATGCAGGTAGACAGCAGCCTGTGAGCTTTAGGAGAAGAATGTTAGCCAGTGTGCGTGGGAGACAGAGCAACTCTGGAGGGTTTGAGTTATCCTTATTGTGAAAGAGACATTTAAGTTCATTTTGTAAGTAAAAATGGGAGGAGGGCATTTCAGAGAGCATGTGGAGGAAGTTTCTGAAAAGTCCCCGGATGTCAAAAAGGCTAAATTTATTACGTGCCCCCCGGTTTTGTAAAAGACATGAATCTCACCCCTGCCACTGGGTGGCTCCCTCAGAGCCATCTGTCACTCACAGAGAGCAGATCCCAGGCATGTCCCTCACAAGCCCACAAGCAAGGTGCAGCCAGGGGAGCGTGAATAAGAGCAGGGGCAGATGCCAGGCTTGGCTCTCTCGGTATAGCTATGCTGGGATTAGAAACTTTGAAAGTGATTCCCTCCTTGGCCAGGTCACGGGTACACTGAAGAGTAAAAGCTTTCTGTGCGGAGAGCCAGAATCTACAGATGGAGGGTTAGAATTAAGTGAGTTTAACAAGACTGCTATATTTAAAGTCACTGGAAAAAAGAAAAAAAACAATTATAATCACATCTATCACGAAACACTATTAGAAAGCAAAAGGAACATTTTACTGTTTAACATAAAGCAGAGGAAGAAAAATGTCCTTCTACCCATTTTAGACTTTCAGCTGTGGCTTTGTAACAAAAGGCAGAGAGAAAAGCACACACAATTTATTTCAGAGTTTTTCGGTGTCCTGGGAGATCTCACAAAAAAAAAAGTGGCAAAATCTAAATGTTTCTATGTTAACATAAACCAAGAGGCAATTGTGGAGAAATAAGCAGAACAGGTGGGGAAACAAAAGGAAGATAAAAGTTATTATAAGGAGGTCTGTGAGGTCTGTTCCTAATCATTTCCTCAGCTCTGACTCCTCCCCTCCGGTGCTAAGCCAGGCCCATCCCAGCAGGAGGTCCAAGGCAGCTTCAGCCCAGGGGTCCCCTCTCCACACCCAGGCAGACAGGGAGAGCGCCCAGCACCCCCTGGCATGTGTTCATTCTCAAGTGCCTTTAGCTCCAAACAATCCTTAGACCAAAGTGGCATATTCTGGGGAGGTCACACTCCACTCCTCTGTGCATTAAAAATACCAGGCACGGAGTGATCTAACTAAAGAAAGTTGTTCAGAACTAGAGAGGGAAAAACGGTAACTGTGTCCGCTCTACTGTGGAGGACGCAAATGTGGTGTGATGTCCGCCTGCCTTCCTGTGGTTCCGAGGCTGATTCAAACATCGGCAGAATCTGAGGCGGAGTCTTGTGGAATTTGAGCAATTGCTTCCAGTTATCAATTGGGAGGAGATCTTTATTGTTATTTTTTTTCATGTTTCATTTTTTATTTACTTATTTATTTATGAAGGATCATGAGTTGATACCTTTGTTACTTTTTTGACAGTATTGGCTATCTCTTCTCAGCTGTGGTCATCATTGCTTTTCTGTCACCAAAGCACCATATCCTCTCCCAGGGTGCATTGTGACACCATCCTCTTCTCACAATTGTTTGTAAAATTTGTGTGAAACTGTAAAAGCCCTAGAATAGTCAAAGACAAATAAGGAGAGAGAACTTGGCCTCCTGCCTATAAGCTGTGATCATAAAGCTATAATAAATGCGATATCTTGGCTTAAGGTTGAGGATAGACAAACAGACTGAAAATACAGAACAGAAAGCCATACGTCTTGCTACCTGATAGGCAGGTATTAATGATATGCTCATGTTTAATATGATAAAGTGGCACTAAACATTCATGTAGAAAGAATAGGAACTATGGCTTATCTCACATGATAGAAGAAAAACAATTAAAAATGTATGCTGAAATGTGAAAAGCAAATCAATAAAGTCTTTAGAAGTTAATATAGGGGAGCTTCACCTTTTCCCTTTATTACATAGAAATGTATCTTAAAAGAACATAAACAGCTTAAAATAGACTACACTAAATTAAGAATTTGGTTTGAAACACCATAAAAAGAGTAAAAACAGACAAGAAACTGAGAAGATATTTGTGACAATCTAAAGATCTCATATAGCAATAAGGAAAAAAATGGTTGGGAAAATATGGCCAAGAGTTGAAAAGTTATTCCAGAAATGAGGAAATGCAAATGATCAATCAACATAAGAAAAGGGACTTCAATCTTGTTTAGTACAAAAAAAAAAAGTACATTAAAACCACAGGAAGACACCACTACATATACAAGTCCATTGGTGAAAATGTGGTCTGGAAATGCCCAGTGCTGGAGGGAAAGGGGAGCACTGGGGGTTGTTAGAAGGCCACTGGGACCCAATGCTAGCAGGCAGCTTCATGTGCCCAAGTGAAGGATATGCCTCTGTGAAGCCTGGGAGGAGCCATCCTCCATCAGGTGTGCCGCAGTGAATCTTCTGCCTATGCACACCAGCATACATGATGATAACCTTCAAAGAAGTGCTCCTGAAATGACCCAAAGTAGAAACAAGGCAAGAAGTGGAACGGGATGCAAATGATATATAGCCATGTCTCCCCCCCGCACCCCAGGGGTCTTTGGCGTGCTCTCCACAATTACGACTCCCCCCTTGCAGTTCAGCTAAAGCTTCCCTAACATGCAGCGCAGAACTGCATGATGATGCACACATAATTGGCAAAAATTATCAGTACAAGCACAGAAAAGTATCTCTTGCAAGATCAGTATAATCTGTAGGAGGAAGAAGCCATAATTATGGCGTGCACACAGAAGTCCCTGCGATGCCAGCTGTGAACAAAGATCTATGTAGCAAGTGTATCTCCTGCCAATTCTTGGGTAGGTACAAAGGGAATTTTGGGTTAGGTGGATGTCAGTGCAAGAAAGTAAGACCGGTATGGAGGAGACACCGCTGGCCAACCCACTGATGGTACAGGGAACAGAGGAAGTGAGAGATGACTACATTCCATAGATTAATGTTGTACATCATCTTAACATATGTTACACTGTTTTCTATTCAAAACTTTGAATAATGTATTCATTTTATGGTGTTTAATATCTCTTTATAAATACATTGGCACATCAAATAACAAAGTAAATATATTACTGTTTTGCATCTGCAAATCAGAGAATGCTTACTGCTAATAGCATGTAATTAGTAAGTAGCACATTATTAGCACATGATACTAATCTCTATTAGACTTAATAAGATGCTACTTTCTTCCCAGATACTGCATTAATATTTGTCACTTATTTCTCTTGAGGTAATAATTCATACTTCTTTTCTCTGTTCTAGTAGTAATATTTTTATACATTAAACATGGCAAAAAATTACATTGCAAAGTAAACATATAAACTGCTGGCATGCATATTTTAATTGCATTCCAACAAGAAACTAAAAGGAATAAATTACTTTTGAATATGCTGATTGAATAAATACTGTGTGTAAACGCTATCTCAAGTCAAAAAATGAAATTTTAAATAATCTTTATAAGGTCCTTAAATTTTGTTACAATATATTAATCGCATTCCTTAGAAATAACAAGTTGTTATGCTGACAATTGATTATCTCCACATAACTGACAGAGAAGGAACTGTGAAATTTCTTGTTTCTATACTATTAATTTAACCCCATTTTTATTAGGTGATCACAGCAAGCATCTTTTAACATCTCTCTTATCTTGCCCCAACACTATTAAGCATGACCAAGTCCTAGGTTGAAATTTTTAAAAAATATCTTTATCTCTATAGATAACTTCCCACTATTGCCATTGTCCTAGGTTGTACTTATGATTGATGAATTACTTTTTTAAGATTTCATTTTTAGAAGATTTATTATTATTTATTTATGCATATAAGAACTGGGGTACAGGACAGAGATGAGGGGGTGAGAGACTCCAGTAGAGACAGAGTGGGGAGCAGAACAGGCAGATCCACAAAGTGCGCTGTTTAAGGGAGCAGTGAGGGAGACAAGAGAGGTCTGCTGCACCATGTGGGTCATCTCCCTGGCTAGGGATGGAACTCCAGCTGCAGTGGCTGCAAACAGACACTTAGTGCTGCTCCTTAACCCCTTGAGTCACCAGGGAAGCCCCGCTTAATTATTAAGCAAGAAAATTATTTCATTTTTAAAAAACCTGATCTTTACTGTTCTGGGAGAGGGGAAAAAATTCCCTGACCCTCCAAAGATCTAAAAATTAAACTGACAAAGACAGAAAAATGGGAGAAAAGCATACAAAAATATTTAATATGCATTTTACCTGACATGGAAGACTTCACAAGGAAATGAAGACTGCAAGAAACAGCTAAGATCGAGCATATTTACACTAGGTTTGGTAAAGAATGGAAAGTAGAGGGAAAACATATTAAGGCAACTGGAGTGAGTTGATGGCAATTGGGAGGGGAGAGTGGGGATGTTGTTGGCTAGGATGTCTGTCAGCAGATGCTGCTCTTTTCCCTGGTAAAGGAAGGACACTGCTTACATGATGGGCTTGACTAACTTCTGAGGCGATCAGAAGGTCCCTCTTGCCTCTACCATCTCTCAAATACCTTCAGCATAAAGTGTTCACTACACTGGGTGCCTTATTTTGGGTGACGTGTTGCTAACTTACTCACCATGAGTGTAATTTAGTGAGAAAGCAGCCAGTGGTCCATGAATATTGGTTGATTTAGCCAATAAATTTGAAATTTAATTTCATGATAAATTATATCATGAGCAACTAAATAGGGTGATCAATTAAAACTTAAATACTCACTTCACATTTTGACAATTTATTACATAAACAATGAAGGTGAAATACATGAGCATTTAGGGCACATTTGAGGGATGCAGAGGGTGTGAATTTGCTTGAATACTGACTATCTTCTCTGAGTTAACTAGAGACAGGTGAAATGTAGCCAGGCTTGTGTATACATATGTATATATGCCATTTGACAGCAGTCTTGTTCAACTTACATATACATGAAATTGCTTTGTCCAAACTCACTCATTGACCCTTACCTCTAAATCTAGTGGCTAGTTCTCAGATTTTATCTTACTGATCTTTTTCCTTCCCTATCTCTTCCTCCATCTCTCCCTTCCATTCTCTCTCTCCCCTTTTCTTTCTCTTAATACCAACATTAAGTGTTTCTTTACCCTGATAATTTCTTCCCCCAAGGTGTAGTTCCATCTCTCTCTCCACTGCCCACCCCCCTAACCCCCCTGATTGCGTTCAAGCATGGGTGACTCCCTACAGACAGGTTTTTACATTCTGGTCCTGTCCCCAAAATTAGTCTCCACACTGCTCACAAGGCTCATGTTTGCCCTGCTGTGGTGGCAGCAGAATCCTAACCCAGAGATTAGACTCCAAAGCTGTGAGCTTCTCCCTTCACCACACTCTCCTCTCTTAACAGTTTCCTGGAAGGATTTGTGTCATCTCTATGTCGTGCCCAGAACTCTTTCCTCTCCCTTCTCTACAGTCGCCTCACCCCATTCAGTCTAGGGGTTCTTCTGCTCCCTGCCAGCTGTCTATCCCAACCTTGCCACCTTTCTGCTTACACCTGCACCAACCAGAGCACACGGTAGCGACCGGTGCTTGCTTCAGGCCCTTTGGCAGCTGCCATCTTTGTCAATGCTGGTGACAATCCTGACAGAGAGCAGACTTGGACATGTGGGCTACTTGGGGGTAGGGGGACACAAGTGAAGAAGTTCCAAGTCCCCTGGGATGCCAGTACAGGCCAGGCAACAGGGATGATAGGTGATGCGAGTAAGCCCAGTTTTCCATCTTGGGAGAACCAAGTCAGAAACATGCGTACTTGCTATCTTTTGGGATATCATCAGATTGATTTTTTTTCAATCATCAGCAACAATCTCCAGACTTAGCATTAAACATTATGTTTGCCTCCCTAAGAAAACGTAGTACTGCAAAAAGCAATGCCCACAATATTGGCATAGCTAAGCAAGCATTCTCTCAAATTATCTTTCCGTCAAACCTGCTGGGAAACCTATTTTAAAAGATTTTTATCCAACCACATGCCTGGCATTTATAAACAAACATCCAATTTAATCTATTTATAATAGCTCTGTTGTGTCACTTGACTTAGATTTTAATGAATGACCGAGCATTTAGTGCTTAAAATAGTCTTACGAACTAACTAGCATTAAGGGAAGTGGGTGTCCCTCAGTGCTGCGCCCACCCTGCCCAGGCCGGATGTCAGTTCATTCACTGTGCGACCCAAAAAGCAGTGGGCTTGAGTGTGTGTCCCGGTGACCCTGTGAGCTCCTGTGTTTGGATCTTAGTCATTACTCAGAGACAAGAAATTCCAGTAAGATTACAGAAAACTCATTAGTGATTTGCTTACTCTAATATTTGGTTTCCTCGAGAGTAGAAGTAAGAGAAGGTATGATTAGCTCTGTGGTAAGTCAGAGAACTAACTAGTGTCTGTGCAATGACCAAGGGAGAATGTAACATGATAACCACCCAGGTGGAACTCTAACCCCAGCCCAAGCTGAATTTGATGCTTGATTCAGATAATGAATCTTACCTGAAATTGAAGTGCTTTTTAGTGAACCTATGTAAACAATTCTTCACTACAATGTGTGAGATACTGAAATAGCATTCAAAATTACTAGCTCTCTATTGTTCTCCCTCTCCCCCCCCCCCACAACCCACATGAATCACAGGAATTGAGGCTTGTCTTCCCTGTGGGGTAGCATAAAACAACCCTGGGAATCAGTTCCAGATGTTTCTGAGATCCCCCAATTTTTTTAAAATATCTCAGCTTTTCTCTACAGGCAATACAAACCTGTAATCAACAGTCTTTGTACCATGTTGTTTTAATTGCATATTGATATTATAACATCCCTTAAGGATACTGGATTTAAAAAATGGGTGAAAGATGTCAACAGTCTCTTAGAAACTAAAAAATTAAAAAAAAAATTCATGTGGGCACTTCTCAGCAGACCCCAGGGAAGCATGTAACTGAACATCGTAGCATTCTTGGTCTAAAAGCTTTTTAATATCTTAGGGTCTACATTCAAGTTTAGAATATTTTGTCCATTGATTCATACAAATTCGTTTGGAATCCATTACTGGAATACTTCATGAAAATATGTTTTAACTGAGTCCCCTGTTTGTTACAGATCCTCACCAAGAAAAGGATAAAACTGTGTAGCCTGGTTAACTGCTAATCATTCATGCGTGAGGGAGGGAAATTGTAACTTTATTGCTTAAAGGGAAGGGATTTCCTTCACCAAACAGGGAACAGTGGAAGGTTCTCTGCAGGCTGCCATCCCTGTCACAGCCTCTTCTCTCAGCTTCTCTGGCTCCTTCAGAGCATGTAGTCAGACCTGCCTTATCCCCTGTGCACTTTATGAAGATCAGCAAAATAAAAAGGACTGAGATGCAAGCATATGTCCAGCCTCAATGTCACAAGATGGACAATATGCTCCCCCACTTTGAGGGGAAGTAGAAGTGGACACATCTGAGAAGGTGAGAAAATAGAGCAAGGACTTGCCTCTCTTGGCCTATAATACAAACAGCGAGAAAGGACTAGATAGAAGTGTGGAAACTTGGAGGTTGTTTGCAGACAACTTTTTCCTCAAGAACAAAGTTGGAGGAAGGGACCTGAAGTGGCATTGACACTGAGTGCGGGAGGGTCCCTCTGTCCTCCCAGCCAGGGCACAGCTGCAGGCATTGGCGGACCAGCCCTCAGCAAACCCCCTCCATGCAAACCATGGGTGGGTTGACAAGGGTTTAGCGTGAGGGCTTCCCCCGCTGGGCTGGTGTGATGTGACCAGGCCATGGGTGCTGTCCTGCTCTGGCCACTCAAAGTCCTGTCGCAGTGTCATGACAAACCTCACAGGTGCTGATCCCAATATAGTCACAGTTCCATCAGCAAAGGTGGGGGGGGGGTAGGGTGGGAGCTTCAACCCTCCTAACCCTTTAAGTTAGGAGTCTGGTCACCAAGTGTTGTTTCTTGGGACCAAAATATGAGCAGAACCACAAAGCTCTATATCTCAAAGCTCTATATCTCAGACAGTGTGGGAAAGGCCTCTGCTGCTTCAGCCCAGACCACCCCGCAGAGCCCCAGTTTATTGAACTCCTGTGTCCTGCAGACAGCCCGAGCACTCACAGGTGGCCAGTGGGCACAGTGTATGAGAGCAGCTGGTCTGGCCCTGGCATCATTTTACTTTGCATGATGGGATAGCAACTGGCCCCTTGGAGGGAAGGATCCCCCACACTGCTGCCTGAAACGACGTTACTGGCTCCTCCGGGCTCTTCTTGCACAGAGCCCCCCAAATGCCTGGGCTGGGGTGCTGAAGCATTGGCTCAGCTGCAATCTGGTGCTGTTTGGAACCAGCACCAGCTCTGAAGCAAAGAAATGAACCGGGTCACTCTGTCCAGCAGTAGATTCAGATTGTGGCCAGACCACCTTGATGAGGTGTCTTATGTTCTAACTGACCCTGCGCTGCTGTGAATGGCCTCGCCATTGTGAGGGATCTGGACTTGGAAAGCAGCAGGTTGCACCCCGTGGAGTCCAAGCTGCTACTGACCACGAGACCAGATGGCCACTGTCAAAGCCTGGGCACCCAGCGAAGGGCAGTTTCTGTTGCAGGGGCTGCAACCAGGCCCTCGGTGGTGCTTCTCCACTGCCAACATGGTAGTTGTTCTCAGCTGGGGCAACTTTGTCTCCTAGGGAACATTTAGCTCTGTCTGTGGTAATTTTGAAGTTGCAAGTGGGAGAAAGCTGCCATTGGCATGTAGCGGGCAGAGGCCGGGGCTGCTAATACGCATCCTGTCACGCACAAGGTCTGTACCTTTCCCCCAGAAAACCACTACCTGGCTCCAAATGAGTTTGTATTTATTTATTTATTTATTTAACTGGCGAACGGCACCGTTCCCGTCTGATCCACTAATTCTAGCTTGTCCATTATGGCCCTTGAAACTAACCTGTATCATGTTTCAAGTTTTTTTTTTTTTTTTTTTTGTCTGTTAATAGTGTCTCTTTTGTCATGAAGCTCACCTATGACAGGGCCCATCTTGCTGCTTGGAGCCTGTTGAGAGTAATCTTAATTAAATACTGTAGCAGACAAATCAAATGGCCTGGGTCCACCACCTGCTGGTCCAAATAATCGGAATGATTGACAGAAAGGCATTGCGATGTAAAAATTTGAGTTTGGGAAAGAACATTTTGGAATGAAGGATGGAATCTAATAACACTGTAGGTTTCCCCACCCCCATGCCCTCCACCTCCAAACTCCCTCTAAGCACACAAGGCATACATCATCAGTGACAGAAGTCAGGTTCAGAAATGTCTACGAACCCAAGAAGTAAAGATTTACTGCATAATAGTTTGGGGGCACAGTCTCCCTGAGACTTACTCTCCAGTCATAGCACATGGGTTCTCCTAGGAAGCCAGCTGGTCGGCACTTGCTTCAGAATTGTTGATAGAAATGTTTCTATTTTTGAAAGTGTTTTGTTTAGAGGATAATAGAGACTTTTGAAGCTGACTCATAAATATGTGAGGTCTATATTGATACAAACAGAATTAGCATCGATATAACCCTCCAACCCATGGTTGGCAGGAAGGGGAATTCCAGAAGGAAGGGAATAGGGAAGGTGGCAACACAAAGAAAGGAAATCCAGTTTCCAGGTTATGGAAGGTGGGGACAATCACTTGTGGTGGGTGGGCACTGGAGATTTGGATTTCCATTCTAACTTTCCATAGTTTATTTTGTTATTCCTTCTTCTCCACGATTCACTTGAAGGCTCAGCATGATCTGGTTCCAGCAAAAATGTACTTGTTTTAAAAATAGAAGGATAACAAGAATGGGAAGATTATATTTTACTTGGGCTCTAGTTTTTGAAGAAAGACCCATGCCTGGGAATAGAGTGAGCATTATCTGATGCAGAAAAAAGAAAAACAAGCTGTAAATTATGCAGTGAGAAAAATTAAGGTGTTTGGATACTGATCTTGGCCAATATCCTTGGATATGCTTGCTGACAAGATGGTGGAATTTTCCAACATGAACTAGAGTAGCAGTTACAACACCCATGTATACAAATGCTAGTAAATTCACACCAGCTCAACCAGTGAATGCTTATGAAATCCTCTTCCAGTTATCCAAGTTAACAAAGAAGCCATTTGCTTTTTTCCTTGAAGGGCAGGATTTTCCCCAGTCTACTAGGGCTGTCCTTGACTTTAATAAAGATTTAATTTATTTTACTTTTTAATGGGGTCTATGACAGCCCTTAGGATGCCAAATAGTTAAAATTAAAGCCTTTGGTCTACCAGACATATCTCAAGGATTTTTTTAAAGATTTATTTATTTATGCGTACAGAACTGGGGTACAGATTAGAGGTGCAGGGGCTGTGAGAGGCTTCACCAGAGACAGAATGAGGAGTAGAACAGGCAGATTGATGAAGGACACTGCTGAGGGGAGAAGCGGGCAGGTCAGGAGAGGTCTGCTGTGCCATGTGGGTCACCTCCGGAGCAGGGATTGAACTCATGCTAAAGTGGCTTTAGTTTCTTAGTGCTGTGTTTTAACCTGCTGCACCACCAGGGAGGGCCCTATCTCAAAGTGTAATCAGAACCTACTATATTCATACTTTCAAGAAGGCCTCATGGAGTCAATGATGCCCATGTCTCAAACACACAGGACACTCTGCAATAACCATTACTCCAACTCAAGCGCCCATTTATTATGTCTCAGCCAATGTCATTTAACAAGTGTCAATGCAAAAATATAATTAATTTGACTTAATGTGGGACTGTCATTTCCAGTGTACTTGAAGAATTATATGTGTGTCAAATATAGTTGCTAATATTGAACTAAAAAAAAATGAAGAAAAGACAGCTTTACGGAGGAAATCCACATTAACTATTAACAAGAGGACCAAAATAGTTCACTGCACATAGAAAAATCTGATTTATTTCTCTTAGAGTACTATTTATATCATATTTGTTAATTTTATCTAATTTTTTCAAAAGATCAATAGAGAAAAATGTTAACATCTGTCAAGTGATTTTTGGAGGTTCTCTTAAAATGAATTTTTAACATTTTCTTGAAAAGGAAATCTATAATAAATGTGTGAAGCTATTTTTAGGGAACGTTTTAGAGCTAAGTAAGATCTTAACTCACAGAATAATTTTCAAGTGGAAGCTTGGCCTGGTCGTGGGAAGGATGTTAATTAGCTGACTTATCTGTGGGACATTCCAGAGGTCAGTGATGGACTGTTGCCTCAGTCTCTTATAGAAAAAATTCAATCTAAGAGGTTCAACGATTTAATGAATATTTCTGAGACTTTAGGCAATAATTAATTTTTCTGATTCCTCCAAATCCCATGCAGTCATCCATCACTACATAATTTAACCAGACCCAGAATTTAAATCATATCTTAGCTATGAGCAAGAATTTCTGAGTATAAATCAACAAACATATGTCAGGTTTCTATACTTTAAATATCATCAATAGGAGAAGAGCTTCACTGCTAGATTGTGGAGAGAGAGGTACAGCTATTTCAGGGCATATTATTACTATTAGTTATTTTACGGTAATAGCCTGTAATTATCCAGCACAGAACTTTGCACAGGTGTTATTTAGGAAGTGTTTTTAAGTTGATCAGTTTGAATGAGTTTGTCCTCTCTGGATTTATCTCTGCACATGATACAAGACACCTTTTTTAAAAGGTTCATTTATACATACAAGGGCAGAAGTATAGGCCAGAGGTGCGGGGTTGAGAGGATTCACTAGAGACAGAGTAGTGACTAGAACAGGTGGGTCTACTGAAATACCCTGCTGAGGGGAGCAGCGGGCGGGCCAGGAGCAGCCTACTGAGCCATGTGGGTCAGCTCCCTAGCCAGGGACCAAACTCAGGCTGCAGTGGCTGGCAATAGTTTGATAGTGAAGAGACAACCCTGAAGCACCAGCGAGTCCTCCATATAAGACACTTTTTTTTTTTAAAGATTTATTGATTTATTTATACAGAACTGGGGTACAGGCCAGAGGCTCAGGGGCGGTCGGTGAGAGGCTTCACCAGAGACAGAGTGGGGAACAGAACAGGCAGATCGATGAAGTACACTGCTGAGGGGAGCAGCGGGCGGGCCAGGAGAGGTCCGCCACACCATGTGGTCACCTCCAGGGCAGGCGGGAATCGAACTCATGCTGAGGTGACTTTAGCTTCTCAGTGCTGTGCTTTAACCCACTGTGCCACCAGGGAGGGCCTAAGACACTTTTAAAGTTGAAATTAAATCAGAAATAGAAATGAGAAGATCTGAGTTGAAATCCTAGGTTTATGATTTACCTAATGTATGCTCCCGAAGGATTTATTTAAAATATGCTAACTTCTGCTCTGCAGTGCCTCCTTCCCTTTGCTGGGAGAAATAAATGAGCCACACATGACAGCAAAGTGCACCCACAAAGTGCTTGGCATTTAGTGCAAACATCTTAGACATGTGTGGACCTCTCTCAGCTGCAATATTCTGTAACTCAATTCCACTTAGAACTTGAACTTGGAGAGAAACAAACAGTTTTAGATTATTTTTTCCCTTTCGCTTCTGTAAGAACTACTTGACATTTTCTAACCATTGATTTACTTGCTTTTAGATGAAGACACAGATATATATTTTCTTTTTGGAAGATGGAATGGAGAAAGTTTCATTTCCCTTTCCTCTCTGAGAACTCATTTATCGGTCAAATTGTTGCCAAGCTCTACCTGTTGATGACCGCTCCTGGCTAGAACCTGACAGCTAGGTGCTCCTGATAAAGGCTTCAAGTGGTGGTTTCCCTTCCTATTAGCCTCGACGTTTTTAATAAACCCCTATTATACTCATGCTCCAATGTCCTTCTCACAACAGTGCTATGAGGTGGGATAACAGGTAGTATTTGTCTTTTTGAAATAAAGACATGAAAGGCTAGGGAGCTTAAGAGGTTTTTCTAAACTCACATGATAAATCACAGACCAAAAAAAAAAAAAATGTATGTTATCGTCCAATGACCCTATGAACATACCACTGGATGAAATAGGAAAAAAATCATTTCAATATAATCACAATCTCATCATCCAAAAGCTTAATATTACAGAGTCTTTTCAAATAACTGAACCTTGTTTTACATACACAGACATGCACATTTACATTATGAATATCCATCCATATGTATATCTAGGTCTTGATATGTCTAGATTTATATAAACTACAGAATATGTGTCCATACTTAATTATCCATATGGTCCTTTTTCAAAAGTACAAAGCTCATGTAGAGTAATGAATCTTAGATTCATTACTAAGATGCAGGAGTATACACTGAAAAAGAAATCACATTTTGTTTCATTTTTACCTTTTTATAGGGAATACATAATATCCTTAAATTCTCTGAAACTCAGTTTTCTCACTTAGAAAATTGGGAAGACATTGAAAGGACGTAGGGACGTATGTGTAAAATGCCTAACAAAATGTGATCGTATAGTAGATGGTAGAGTAAGTATTAGTCCTTTCCTTCTCAATTTTAACTTTTTAAATGAGGAAGCAAGGCATATTCACAATAACAAGTGAAGAGGAAAATGAGAGTTCGATAATTACTGAATGAATCATTAAGGTTAAGAAACAGATCCCTGCAGCACACTGGAAACCTTTTACCACCTGTGAGGCATTAGTCTTCCCTTCTCCTCAGTGGTGACCTCTATCCTGAATTCTAACACTTGAGCAAACTTCTCTCTGATTTTGAATTTTGTAGACTATAATCACACTGCACATATTATTTTGTGTCTTGCTTCTTTCAATCAGTAAGAGTAAACAGGTGATATCCCTCTCTTTTGTGTTACAGTTCATTCATTTTCATTGCTGTATAATATTCTCCGACACACACTATCCACCATTTACTCATCTAATCTCCTGCTGAAGGACCTTTAGTTGTTTATAGTTTAAGGTTATCATGAACATGCTGCTATAAACCTTCCTAGATACCTGCCTGTCCCTGCACATAAGTACTTTCCAGTTGTGCCTATTGGCATAGCATGTTTTATTATCCTACTACATAGTGTTTGGTAGTTTTTATAAATTGAAGGTTAGTGGCAACCCTGTCTATCAGTACCATTTTCCAAAAGCCTGTGTTCATTTCATGGCTCTCTGTCACATTTTGATATTCTAGTAATTCAAACTTTTTCACTTGACATGATGGGGTGACCTCTGATCAGTACTTTTTTTTTAAGATTTATTTATTCATACAGAATTGGGGTACAGGCCAGAGATGCAGAGGGCGAGAGGATTCACCATAGACAGAACAGGGAGCAGAACAGGCAGATCAGCGAAGTATACTGCTGAGGGGAGCAGCAGGCGGGTCAGGAGAGGTCTGCCTCGCCATGTGGATCTCC
>NW_004567136.1:4026351-4029851 GCF_000260355.1 Condylura cristata | reverse complement strand
GCGGGAATCGAACTCATGCGGAAGTGGCTTAAGCTTCTTAGTGCTGTGCTTTAACCCGCTGCGCCACCAGGGAGGGCCCCTGATCAGTATTTTTTGATATCGTAAACTTCTGGAGAGTAATGAAACCCTATGTAAGAAGGTAAACTTGATTTATAAATGTTGTATGTGTTCTTAATGCTATACCAACCCCCATATTTCTCCTCCTGGGTTTCACTATTCCCTGAAACACAATAATATTGAAGGTAGGTCAAGGAATAACCCTACAATGGCCTTTAATTGTTCAAGTGAAAGGATGAGTCAGACTTTTTTTCACTTTACATCAAAAGCTAGAAATGATTATGTTTAGTGAGGAAGAGCCTGTCAAAAGCTGAGACAGGTCAAAAGCTAGGCCTCTTATGCTAGTTAGTCATGCTGTGAATACAAAGGAAAAATTCTTGAAGGAAATTAAAAACGCTTTTGCAGTGAACACAGAAATGATAAGTAAAACATGGAGAACAGTCTAATGGCTTAAATAGATTTCTGACATGTAGAAACTTCTAGTGATTTAAATAGAAGGTCACACTCGTTATCCATTCCCTTAACCCAAAATCTAATCCATAGTAAGTCCCTCACTTTCAATTTAATGAAGACTGAAAAAGGTGAAAAAGCTGGCAGAAGAAAAGTCTGAATCTAGAAGAGGATGGCTATTGAGATTTAAGTGAAGAAGCCATCTCTGTAACGTAAAGGTGCCAGGTGATGCAGTAAGCACTGACGGAGAAGCTGCAGCAAGTTTTCCAGAAGCTTCTGCTAAGATGATTGGTGGTAAGGACATGACACAATGGATCAGCAGTGTAGACAAAACAGCTCTCTACTAGGAGATGCCATCTAGGACTTTGATAGCTAAAGAGGGTCAATAGCTCTAAAGATAAACCAATACCTGCCTCGAACACTTCAAAGAACAGTCTCATTCTCTTGTTAGATACTGATGCAACTGGTGACTTGAAGCCAAGACAGTGTTCATCTACCATTCAGAAAAGCCTGGGGCCCCTTAAGAATTATACTATATTTACTATACTCTGTAGATGGATCAATAAAGCCCAGGTAATAGCTTATCTCAACAACATATTTAGTGAATAGTTTTTGTTGTTGTTCTGTTTTGCTTTTTAATTTAAAGGACAAAACAAAAACATCCATGAATGGGTAAATTCAGACTTTTTTTTTTTGGTGAATGGGTAATTTCAGACTTTTTTTTTTGGTTTTTTTTTTTTTAAAGATTTATTTATTTGTATAGAACTGGGGTACAGGCCAGAGATTCAGGGGGTGAGAGGATTCACCAGAGACAGAGCGGGGAGCAAAACAGGCAGATCGACGAAGTCCACTGCTGAGGGGAGCAGCGGGCGGATTAGGAGAGGTCTGCCTCGCCATGTGGATCTCCACCAGGGCAAGCGGGGATCGAACTCAGGCGGAAGTGGCTTAAGCCTCTTTGTGCTGTGCTTTAACCCGCTGTGCCACCAGGGAGGGCCCCTTTATTTTTTTAAAGATTTATTTATGCATACAGAACTGGGGTACAGGCCAAAGGTAGAGGGGCAGTGAGAGGATTCACCTGAGACAGAGCAGGGAGCAGAACAGGCAGACTGATGTTGAGGGGAGAAGCCAGCAAGACAGGAGAGGTCTGCTGTGCCATGTGGGTCACCTCTCTGGCTGGGTGATCCCAACTCCTACTGCAGCAGCTGCGACTAACTTTGCAGTACTGTTTCAACCTGTTGTGCTACCATGGAGGACACTTTTTTAGTGAATAGCTTATCTCACTATTTATAAAGGCTGGACAAAAAATAAATAAAAAACAGCCCTTACAAAGATTATTCTGGTTCACAAGAAACCTAGTCACCTGAAAGCACTAAGGAAATGGTTGAGGAGATTAAAGTTATTTTCATTCCTGCTGACCCAACATCTATTCTGACCCACAGATCAAGGAGTAAATTTGACTTCCATGTGTTACTTAAGAAATACATTTTGTAAAGCTATAGCTTTCCTAGCATGTGATGGTAGCTGATCTAGGCAAAGTTTGTTGAATACCCCCTGAAAGGATTTGTTATTGTAAATGACAAATGCTTCATGGGAGGACACCATTTTTGAAATTTTTCCTGAAAGGAAGAGCTCACAGATAACAATAATTTCATTGTTGTCTTATTTTAAGAATTTACCAAACATCAGCAATTAACATCCCAACCACTGAGCAGCCACCAACATTGAGATAAGACCCTCCTGTAAAAGGGTTTTAACTTGCTGATGGTTAACCTTAAGAATATATATTTTTTTAAGATTTATTTATTTGTGCACATCAGGCCAGAGCCTCAGGGGCAGCGAGAGGCTTCACCAGAGACAGAGTGAGGAGCAGAACAGGCAGATCTACGAAGTACACTGCTGAGGGGAGCAGCGGGCGGGTCAGGAGAGGTCTGCTGCACCATGTGCTCATCTCCAGGATAGGCGGGAATCGAACTCATGCAGAGGTAGCTTTAGCTTCTCAGTGCTGTGCTTTAACCCACTGCACCACCAGGGAGGGCCAAGAATAAATTGTTTTTAATTAAAACATGAGCATTTTGCTTTTAGACATAGCTATTGCCCACTTAATAGAGTGCAGTATAAACATACTGTTATATGCACTGGGAAACCAAAGTATCCATGTGACTGACTCCTTTGTGATGTTTACTTTATGCTTGTGATCTGGAACCAAACACATTCTTTGCAAGATATGCCTGCTTCTGTAAGTCTAGCACTACTTGGTCAACTAGTGACACCTATTTTCAACCATGGCAGGTAATAAATGAAAGGATTTTCTCAAAAAATTATGAAGATATCCTCTCCCTAGCTGCTTACAAAACTTCATTGCTCCACTTCTTAACCAACACTTGCTACTGTTGACTTTTTTCATTTGAGCCTTGCTGTAGGTCTGTAGTGTTCTCACATATGGTTTCAATTCGCATTTCCTGAAAACTAAGTAAGGTGAGCATCCTTTCACCTGTTGCTCAATATGATCAATATGTTTTTGTCCCTCTAAAATGTATACAATAGAAACCTAATTCCCATTGTGATGGTAGCTGGAGTTGGGAGGTAACTTTGGGAGGTGATGAAGTAAGTTTAGATGAAATCTTGGTAGGGAGACACTCATGCTGGGATGAGTGTTCTTATGAGAACAGGAAGAAACCAGAGCTCGCTCTCTCTGTCATGCGAGGACACAGTGAGAAGGCGGTTGTCTGCAAGCCAGGAAGAGCGCTCTCACCAGAAATGAAATTGACTAGCACCTGGATCTTGGACTTCACAGCCTCTGGAACTGTGAGAAGTAAATGTCTATTTTTGACACCACCCAGCGCATGGTATTTTGGTACACAAACTAACACACTTGGATATCCTCTTGCAATATGCTTATAGGAGCTTTTTTTTTTTTTTTTTTTGGTTCTTTTTCCTTTTTTTTTTTTAAGATTTATTTATTTATTTGTATAGAACTGGGGTACAGGCCAGAG
>NW_004567136.1:3981970-4026214 GCF_000260355.1 Condylura cristata | reverse complement strand
TGCCGAAGTGGCTTAAGCTTCTTAGTGCTGTGCTTTAACCCGCTGCGCCACCAGGGATGGCCTGGTTCATTTTCTTACTGTGTTTTCTTAATGATTTATGGGTCATCCTTTTTGTGTACTGGTACAAGCCTTTGTCTGTTTGTTTATATGTCCTGCTGATATATGATCTCATCCTTTGACTTGTTTTTTAACTCTTAAAGATAACTTGTGTTGAACTGAAGTTCCTTAATGAAGTACAACTTATCACTGTTTCCCTTTGTGTTTAATGCTTTTTGTGATTTTGAACAACATTGAATACCCTATTGTCATAAAGATGTGATCCATAGTTAGATATAAGTATTATATATTATATACATCACATGTATTATATAATCAGAAATAAGTATTATATACTTGTGCATGTGTTTCACCATTATCTCTTCTGTTAGTTCCTTTTTAATTCTTATGTCAACAATACTGTTTTAAGTACTGTAGGTTTATTGTATCATGATGTTTATAGACTAATCTTTTAACTTGTCCTTCTTTACAGTGTCTTGGCTAATATAGACCCTGTGAATTTTCATATGAATTTGTTAGGTCTCCTTTCATCAGAAAACTTATGGTATTTGATTAGAATGGCATTAACTGTATTTATCAATTCACCAATTTGGGAGCAATCTACACTATTGAGTCTTCTAATACACTTGCTTGTCATAAGCTTCCATTACTTATCTTTCTAACGTAGATGTTCAATATAGTGTCTGTGTAGAGGTCTTACATGTCCTTCATTGCATTTATTCTAGGTCTTAGATTTTTTATTATGCAAATTAAAAATCTTGAAAAATGCTACTTTTTAGTATTTGTTGGTGAACATAGATAGAATTCATATATAATTTTATTTCCTCTGACCTTATTTTAGCAAACTTCCTGGACTTACTTAATAATCAGCAACTTATCTTTAAATTTCTTAGAATTTTCTACAAATATAATCAGTCTGCATATGAAATGACTGTTATATCTCTTCTTTCTAATCCTTCTGATTTTTATTTCTTGTCTTTACTTGAATTGGCAAAGCTCCCACATATGAATGAAATGGGGGAGAACAGCATCTCTTGCCTCATGCCAATCTCAAATGAAATGAACTGAGCCGTGTCTTCATCAGATTAAGGGATTTCTTTTCTACTCCTGGTTGGCATAGAGACCTCTATTTTTGTGTGTGTCAAATTTATCATTTTCTGTATCTATTGAAATAACTATAAAAACTTTCTTTTTGTGAATGTGATTATTCAGAATGGTTGATTTGCAAATCAATCACTTGTTTTAAACCAATCTTTCAGTCTTAGAATAAATAAACTTGGTTGAGGGCAATTATCCTTTTTTAATGGTGCTACATTTTATTTGCTATTCTTTTGTTTATATATATATATATATATATATTTTTTTTTTTTTACAGCTACATTTATGAGAAAGTTGGGCCTCTAATTTTCCTTTCTACTCATTTTTGTTTCCTGTCAGATTTTGCAATCCAAGTTATGCTGGCTTCATATATAACAGGTTGCAGAACATTTAATCTATTTTTTTCTAGTCCATGAAAGAATTAAACAAGATTAGTGGTTCTTATTCCTTAAATTTGTGACAGAATTAACTGGTAAACCAGCTGGATTTGGAGTTTTCTTTGTGGGAAGATTTATAATTACAGTTTCAATTTCTCTAATAATTATAGGATTCTACATTTTCTATTGTTAGTTTATTTTTTATTGTTTGTCCATTTCATATATTTTCACATGCATTGGTATTAGTGTTATTATTTACACTATGCTATTTGTAATATCTGTGTTCTTGTTTTTAAAATCATAGTGATTTTTGGGCTGATCTCTTTTTTTCCCTACTGTGATGTTTATCTTGATCCATTTCACCTGGGATTCATTAATTTTTTTTAAATCTTTACAAGAAATATTAAGTTGTTTAATCTTTTCAATTATATATTTGTGTTTTAATTCATGATTTCTGCACCTATCTTTATTTTCTCCATCATCTTTCCTTTTGGGTTAAATTGGCTTTTTAAAATGCTTGAGATAGCTTATTAATTTTCAGCCTTTCTACTTTTCTATGAAAAGTTTTCTGTATTTCAGCCCTCCCTGGTGGCGCAGCAGGTTAAAGCACAGCACTAAGAAGTTAAAGCCACTTCCACATGAGTTCAATTCCTACCTGCCCTGGAGGTGACCCACATGGCACGGCAGACCTCTCTTGCCCAGCCTGCTGCTCCCCTCAGCAGTGTACTTCATCAGTCGGCTTGTTCTGCTCCCCACTCTGTCTCTGGTGAATCCTCTCACCACCTCTGCACCTCTAGCCTGTAGCCCAGTTCTGTATGCACAAATAAATAAATCTTTTAAAAAAATTTTCGTTGATATTCTACATTATTTGATATATAAATTTATCCTTAAAATTCATTTCAAATCATTTTCTAGATTCCCTTGGCTTTTTTTTTTTCTGTGAATTACATATTTTTAGAAGGCTGTTTTAAACTCCCATATGTGAATTTTGTAGTTACTCATGTAATTGATTTTTAGCTCAATTGCATTGTGGTCAGAAAACTTATTCTGTGTGATTCAACTTTATGAAGTTAGTAGAGTTCTGCTTAATATACAGTGTAAAGTCAAATTTTGTTAAATATTCTCTGACTGCATTTATATTATATGGTTATTAAATAATTTTTACTAATACTGTTATTCAACTCTTTTATAACCTTGTTGCTCTTGCTCAGCACGATTATTTTTTGACTGAGTGGCATATCAAAATCTCCCAATACTGAGGTGTTGATGATATTTTTCTTGTAATTCTGTTAATCTTTTATTTATTCATTTAAAAATTATAAGGTACCCTTACGTGTAGAATTGATATATCTTTCTGACACAAAATTGATCTTCAGATGCTGTCTTTAGTATTACTCTTTCTGTATTTTGACATTTTAAGTAATATCTCTTGCAATTAGCACATATATTTTAATCTGCCCAGTCTGAAAAGTCTTCTAGACCTTTGTTAGAATGAGTAAATCTAAAAAATGCATTCATAATTTAAGTATTCCATTGTGTTATTCATTTACTTCTATGCCTATTATAAATTCATTTTTCTTGCCTTCTTTTACTGTATTTTTATCATTCCATTTGCTTATTTTCTTAGAAGTTTTGTGTTCATTTTTGCTTCTTTTTGGGATTAATCTAGAGATTGTCAGAAATATTACTAATTACTAATGTTAATAGTTTTCTCTCATCTTATGCAATACAAAAACATCAAGCCCCTTTGATGACATTTATCCTGAGCAAGGTCCAGATGTACTATCATGTGTGGATATAAAAGATATGTCACCACTGGAGAGTTGCTCTTATATACAAATTACTACTACTACCACAGACCTGCAGTCTCACCAATACCTGGTATGGGGTATGATTCTAAAGGCAAACCTTTATAAATTGCTTAGTATTAAAAAATCCATTGATCTCGAGTGGTTCTTCAAAATGGCACATCTTTGTATTAAGAAGACCAGAAATGCTTCAGGTAAGTGAGATACATGAATTTGACAACATTCAAGCACCCCTGACCTCTGCTTTTCTGTTGCTGCTCTGCTGTGGAGAACATTCCATTGTTGAATGAGACCAACAGAGGGATGGTCTTGGCAACATGAGGGTCTAGACTTCGGAGTGGGAACTCTGCTCTATCTCCTTGGTGGGTGGGGTGCTGTAGCACTTCCCACCCCAGCTGAGGGCTGTGGGGGAGAGTCTTGGCTCATCAACACTGACATGTGAAGAATGAAGAGGCACTTTCTGTTCCTCTCCAAGCAGAAGCCACCAGAGACCTTTTGCCTGAACAAGGGAGAAAATTTACAGGTCAGATTTGGGGATAGATCAGAATATGGTAGATTCTGGAACCCCCATCTGCATACGGACATCATTTGTAATAAGAGCAGGAAAGTGTGTAGAGGCTTGGTAGGGTGGATACCACACACACTGGGTCCACCCCCATTCCCTGGAGGGACAAGGAGATAACATGCCTTCCAGAAAGAGGACAAATCCTGGTCTTAAAGAAAGGAACCAGGGTTAAATTTGTTCACACTTAACAATGTCTGCACTGCACCAGCACTCTGCCTCCACCCTGCGCCGTCTAAGCCACAGGCATTAACTTGAGCCAACCAGGGCTGAGTTTGAGGCTGGGTTAAGAGATCTCCTGCCTTCCCTGAGCTTCAAATGTGTTCTTCTTTGTGACAGAAAAAACAGTGCATGAGCACTGTTTTTCCAACCCCTACCTCCACCACCCAGTGCCCCTGCCTTGGCACTTAGCAAGATGGGAATCTGCTGGAACCATCCATCCAGATGTCAGAGGGAGCAATCTGAGTCCAGTAACATCCTCAACTCTCTGATCTTTTGGAATTTTTCTATTATCATCTCTTAATTTTTTTTTAAAGATTTATTTATTTCTGCATACAGAACTGGGGTACAGGCCAGAGGTACAGGGGTGGTGAGAGGATTCACCAGAGACAGAGTGGGAAGCAGAACAGGCCAACTGACAAAGTCCACTGCTGCGGGGAGCAGCGGGTGGGTCAGGAGAGGTCTGCCGCACCATGTAGGTCACCTCCAGGACCGGGATCAAACTCATGCTGAAGGGCTTTAGCTTCTTAGTGCTGTGCTTTAACCCACTGCGCCACCAGGGAGGGCCCTATTATCATCTCTTTAAACAACACAACACAGGTTTCCATCAGCAACAGACTCTGGGTCCTTGAGGTGCCTGCTCCTCACGTCGGCAGACTCAGCAACAGATATGCAGCTCCCTGCCCTTGTCCTGCAGGCTGAGAGCTGGCTGAGAGCCCACTAACTCCACCCATTTCATGTTTCATCTGAGACATCTCGAAATCCCACTCAGTATAAAAGGCACAATGAAGAAAATAAAGAACTGGAGGTGTCACTGGAGACTGAGTAGAGTCTAGGTTTTTTGTTTTTTTATGGTGTCTCCAAAAGCAGATGGGTTGTGTATTCACTGGAAACACCCATGGCAGTCAAAACTTTGGCCTAATGTCTAATTTGTTTACACTTGCTTCTTGCTCTAAATAGTGACATGCATGTGAAAATAAATTCAAATAATTAATGACTACTGTGTTTCTATGGATTGAAATATTGCGATTCATGTAACTATTTCCTTAATGACTCCTAGATAACAGACATCGAAATAAAGGGCCTTTCTCTACCTTTAGACGTGGCTCCTATATTTGGCCAAGGATTGTTTTTAAACCATTGGCTCTGTTCTAGATGCTGTGCAATATTCAGCAGATAGAACGGTGAACAGGAAGGGCTAATGCCTGTGAATTTACATAATACGTGGTAGGGCTTATAATTCAATGCTGCAGGTGTACCTTAGTTAGTACAAGGAGGGTGAAAACAGCCATCCAGAAGGATTTCTTATCTTGGACGGGTCAGGTCAAGAAAGCCAAGTGGTGGTGCAAGGCGTCAAGCCTCAGCTCTACGAAACCATCTGTAGCTACTGCAAATTAAGTTCGATTCCCCAGTCAGGGCGCTCACACACCTGGTGCAGCAGACTTCTGTCTCACCTGCTGCTCCCCTCAGCAGTATATTTCAGTGGATTCACCTGCTTGCTCCCTACTCTGTCTCTGGTAAATCCTTTCACCCCCTGCACCTCTGACCTACACACTTTTATGCATAAATAAAACAAATCTTAAAAAAAAATGCCAAGTGGTGATGAACAGCAGGAACTGATATCAAGTTGCCCCTTGCCTTGGGGTAAATTGTGGCCAGGAAGTTCTACAAGACTGGAGCTACATCCTGGGGGAAGTGCGACTGAAGAAGACAGGTGTAGAGATGGCGTAAGGAGGTAAGGTTCCATCTAGTGGGAACAGGGAAGAGCTGGAGGACATTAGGCAGGAATACTGCACTGTGGCCATTTTACTCTAGAAAGTCCTCTGGGTATTATATAAATGATGGGCTTGAGGAGTGTATTGAGTAACTACAGTTCAGAGACTGGTTTTTAAGTCAGTTGCCATAATCCAGGCAATGGCTGATGAGGCCCTGAACTGGGGCAATGTGTAGTGAGAGGAGCATGGGGTGGAAGCCTGAGCTCACTGCGGTGGATACTGTATCCAAACACATGCAGAACAGAGAATACACAGCAGGTGTTTTCCCCTTTAAAAAGTTATAAACAGCTGAAACAGGGGTGAATAATAAAGTATGACATTATAATACCCGTTGTGGAGAGCTGGTTTCAGAACACGGGGGAGGGACTATGGTATGCTGACACAATGACAGAAAGAACATAGCTTTAGGTGATGAAATTACACTTATTAAACAGAGACACTATTTTAGGCACCACATTCCAGTTGACAGGGAGCCAAAAACAGATGGTGCAATGCAATTTACTGGACTACAGTTCTCCAAAAGTGTCTTAACTTGGAATCCTTCAATTTGCCAAATGCCAACAACTCATCTTGCCTATTCCACTGCATATTAATTTGGATTCACTTCAGTTGTTTAGTGTTTTAATTATAGAAGAAAATAAAAAAAATAGTAAAAAATTTGCAAGGAATCACACATTGGGGAAGAGTATAAATTAAAAAGTAAATGTTTCCTTTTCCCAAACTCCTTCCTCTGCTACTCTTTAGCTATGACTACAATTAACAATCTCCTGTGCATTCTTTTCACATTTTCATGACTACAAAACATTCATCTAGATACAAGTTCAGTGGACATCCTTATACATCTGTGCTTAGATGTGTGGAAATGAGCAAATTCTCAGAAGTAGAATTATTGTAGCTAAGACTATGTTCATATATTCGTAATAGTTTTCATAAAATTGTTCTCCAAATATGTTGTACAAATTCCTCTCCTAGACACAAGCTACTTTATTTATTCCTGCCATTTTATTAGCTATGCAGTGGTGATACTTCACTGTGATTTAATTTGCATGTCCCTAATGACTAGTGTGTTGTGCTTCTTTTCATGTATTTATATACCATCCATATGGCTTCTTGGTGAAGTGGCTGTTCAGATCTTTGGCTCTTTGTTATTGGGTTGTTGGTTTGCTTATGGGGTTCTGGCAGTTCTTTATATATCCTGGGTATGATTCCTATGTGTTCTTGCCAATATCCACTGTGTGGTTTCCATGTGTGTTGTAGAACAAGCAGAAACTGAAAAGTTTTGACTATCAGTTTGTTTTTAATGGATTTTTTGGATATTCTAAGGAATTTTACCTAATCCAAAGTCACCATGATTATTTTCTATGTTCTGTTCTTTCAATTTCCTAACTGTGACTTACCTTTACACCAATGGGCCATAATTTTAGCATACATACAAAATAGTGAAGTATGTGTGAAAATCATTAGTGTGTGTGTTTTGTTTTAATTTAGACAGTTATTCCAGGATCATTTATTAGAGTTGTCTAAATATTTCTCTTTTAAAACTATTCACCATACATTTACATTTGTCTCTGTTTCTAGATTCTATTGTTATATTTCTGTGTTCTTATATCTATCATTTTACTAATACCATCTTGAATTACATAGCTTTTCAAGATTTTTTTTTGGTCTATTGATGATTGTACATGTTCACTATGCAGCTCAGTTTTTGTCATAAAAATTTTAAACACTACAAACATCAGCATACCTTCCAAGGAATGTGTTGGCAAGCTTTCTTTGGAAAAGGCCAGATAATAAATTTTTTAGGCTTTGTGAGTCATACAGTTTCTATCTATCTCAATACCCCAACTTTGCAATGATCATGTAAAAGCAGAAATAGTGTCTAAATAAATAAATATAGCTTGTGTTCTAGCATAACTATGTATAGAAGTTGAAATTTGCATTTCATATAACTTTCACATGCCAGAAAATATTACTCTTCTTTCCATTTTACGCCAACAATTGAAAGAGAAAATCCATTCCTAGCTCACAGATCAAAAACAAGCAGTTGACCATATTGACATTATGTGACACCGTTTGCTGAACCCCTAGTCCAAACCCATTTAAAAATTGTTAATAATTTTGACATGTTTTATATAAGTTATTTGAACGTAAGACATCACTTAAACTCTAAATATTTCAACACACATGTAAGAATAGTAGTCTTCCACCTAACCATTACCATACTGGAAGACATGCATAGTATTTCTTGAATATTACCTCATTTTTTTATCATGTTCATACTTGTTCATTGTGTCCAAAATGCCCCTTAGCATACAACCAGCGTCCATTCAGCACTTCCTCATGACATCAATTTTTACGGACTTCTAATTTCTGTTAACCTAGAACAGTCTGGGCTTTCCTCCCCATGATCTTTGCCTTGCCTATTGTCCAATATTTCTAGATTATTTTCCCCTTTAAAATATTTAATGCCCTCCCCCACTCTTCACATTTTCTGTGATCAAAAAGTTAGATCTAGGTGATCCTTTTAGATTCAAAATAAACTTTTGATCAAAATGCTTCATAGGTGACCCTTGGTATTTCACATTTCATAGATATCCACAGTTAAGTAAGACCTGGTGGTCCCAGGCAGGTGACAGCAGATTCGCCATCAGGAAGGTACATTGTCCATTTACAATCAACAAGTTTTCTCTACAAGGGCTGTTTGGCACCTCGCAATGATCCTATTTTCTACTCACTTTTCTTCTAATGGATTAATGATTCATTGGACTCATCTAAATCAAAACTTTAAAGAATTATTTTTAATTGCTCTATAAGTTATAGCTTTTTCTCTTAATTTTTTTATTGAACATTGCATTAAAACATATAAATTTTAGGTGTGCCTTGTTGTGAATTAACATCTGTAAGCAGCTAACACATTAAGTTCACCAGTAAAAATCTAATTCTCTCTCTCACCATACAATTGACCCTTTCACTTGATTTGCTCACACTCCCCTTCCTCTTTCTCTTCTGGTAACTACTTAGAGTCTGAATGTTTTTGTTTTTTACTTAGTTTATTCATTTGTTGGTTTGTCTGTATACCACACTCGTGAAATCACAGTGTTTATCTTTCTCCATCTAACTAAGTAAAATCTAATCCCTTCTAGGTCCATCCATGTTGCTGCAAATATCAGGACTTTATCTTTTTTATAGCTGAGTAGTATTCTACTGTGTTTGCTTACCATATCTTCTTTAGCCAATCATTTGCTACTGTGCATGTGGGTTGTTCCAGCTCTTAGCTATTGTAAATAGGCTTGCAATGAACACAGATTCATATAGCTCTTTAAATTAGTCTTTTTGTGTTCTTTGGGTAAACGCTTACAAGTCAGTTGTATGGAATTAATCGTTTTAATCTTTTGAGACATCCCCACACTACTGCACCAATTTACATTCCCAACAACAGTGTACACAGTATACACAATAAGAGAACAATTTATCTCAAATATTTTTATGGGAATCAATCATCACTGCTTGGTAGAAACTTCCTGGTACAGGCTTATGTAGGACAGTTATCTTGGTCTTACTTAATTGTGGATATCTATGCAGGATCTTAAAGGGCTAAAATACAGGAAAATGAGAAGCCAGTCCCATGAATTGAGCTTATAAAAATATCAAAGCATTCATAAACACTCTCCATCTTCCTTCTGCTGTCACCATGACAACATAAGCAAGTCTGGCTAGAACCTTCCCACTTCATTAAGTCTTCCTATGCTTACATTCCCAGTTCCATTGAGAGAAATATCCTTGACGTTTACTACAGTCAAATTAAATATAAATGTCAGGGGAGCCGCAGGAGGGGTATGGTATCAAGATGCAGCCTGTGAATCTCCTGTTTCTCCAGGGAGGGCCTCATCACCTTTTCTCTACTTTATTAGAAAATACCAAGGTTATTGTTTGCTATAATAGCTAATGCCTTCACATTTTAGAAGTGCTCTTTCAACAGCTTCATTTGGTATTATTCTCTATTTGTTGGAGTGTGTGTCTAAAAGGAGAGAAAGGATGTACCTTCCTGAAGAAATAAAATGTCAATTGTAGGTAAAGGCTGCCTAAGAGACTTCTGTTTTAATGACAGGATGGAACTGACACCCTTTCTCTTTTGTGTTCTGCTAAAAGACAGCTGAAATCCCAGCCCCAGACATTATATATTCAACACAAACAAAACTCAGAAAAATGGAGGGCATGCTCCAGTCTACAGGGGTGGGAAAGTTGTGGAAGTTCATGTCTTTGAATTCCTCTGGTATTATTTTTGTCTCATTGAAGCGGGCCTGCCTTCTGGAGAAGCCAGTAATTCAGTAACACCAGTGAGTGGAGACAAGAAAAGACCCTAAAGTCTTCTCCCTGTAGCTATTGGGCAAGGAAGCTTGTGAGCTTTAATCAGAAGCTGCAACCCTCACTTCTGTAAGCTCCTCACCCCTAAGGCACCCCCAGGAGTAATAGATATGCTTACCTCATTCTGATACTGAGCTGTTGTTATGTAAAATGGGAGACAGAGGGATGGAGGAAGATAGCTCTTTGGTATTTTGGCAACTTCCTGTGACTCTTATTTCAAATGAAAAAGGTCCCTTTGCTGTCCCTTAGCTGTAAGTTGGCTGGATTCCATTCCAAGACTGTTAAAACAACTGTTGCTGATGGTTTGTTTCTGTGCAGTGTCCCTAAACTGTACGCTTGGAAGGACTGTCATTTGGAACTAGGTAGGTTCCTTTGTAAATGGAAGATCCAAAGGAACTGTTCTATGCTTAAGGGTGAAAACATTCAAATGGGAAAGAGATCAGGAACCCCAGGGGAACACTTCTATAACAAAATTCTACTCAATTCAATAAAAAGTAATCATACTTCCCTTTCTTTAAGTATCCATTCAATGCAATTCAATACAGATTTTGCTTCCAAACAAGGACCACTGAGGGAGCATTAATGAGGGGGCTTGGCTTTCACCCTCCAGAAAATATTTGCTTAACACCTACTCTCTAATCCAAACTTGGAGGCACTGGGGAGTCAGGGAGGTCAGGTCCCTTCCTAATGGACCACTGAATCGCTCACACCTGGGTTGCTGCCTAGAATTGTTGAGAAAGACAACACAACCATGTTGGCTGGGATTCAGAATTTCTAGCCTGAATCACAGCAAAAGATAGCAGCACAAATAATCAAGAAGGCTGTGTGGACAGCAGGTTACAATGGTCTTTCCAAATAGAACCAAACAAAGAGGCAAGTTACTATTCAAAACAGGTTGCCTGAAGTGTCCAGTGCCCTCTCACTGGGCACGCCTGAGCAAGAGGGATATTTTGTGAAGATGATGTTCCGAAGGATGAGCCCTGAGGGAAAGCCTGACCTAAGACTAGCACAACCCCTGTAGTGGGGCAGTTCTAGACATTCAGCTGGGCATGGAACTCCATGTCAGGGCTCCCAGAGAATCAGCCCCTGGACTCTTTCCACCAGGCTTAATAAAGGAGGAAGTTATGGATGACACTTTGATCAATAGAAATAATTGTTTTGTCTACTTATCCATCCTTCCAGCCATCCATCCGTCATTTATCTCCCATGGATATTTGTTCTATAATATTGTTCTATATTTGTACTTCCTCAGTCTGGCAACTGTGATTTCAATACATCCCTCTGCCAGTCTCTTTGTTCTTTTGCTTCTAGAACACACCTGTAGCTCCTCAGAAAAAGGCCAGGGATTGCTGAAGCCCCTCTTCCCTCAAGGGTAGGCAGTTGTGGTGTTCAGGAATTTAGCAGTTATTCGCTGGTTCAGGGGACACACTGACCCATCTCTCTTGCCTGTGCCAGGACAAGTTTGGTGTGGAACTCATGCCCCAGAGCTTCCCAGGGTAAGGCTCAGGCTTATAGCCTGCCAGAGTCTTTGCTTGGTTCCTTTCCTTTGTGCTTTACTGCTTCCTTACACGTTTCCTATGGGAATGTTTCTTAATAAATGGTTGGAACATGACTCTTATTACTAAGGTCCACTTTGATGCCTGCCAGAGATAATCTTGCAATAAAAAACGGGCTGTTATTTGGTCCTGAAGAATTGGTTCCCCAGGTGAGGAATGTTACTTAAATAGATGCAAACCTGAGAAATTCTTTCCTCAAGTTATTGTTTGATATTAGTATACAAGGCTTAGCACCCGCAGCCCAAGAATCCAGTAGTGTTGTCTATAAAAGGGGTCTTTTTGATTGTGCAAGTATTATGTTCAAGAGAGAATTCCCAAAGGAGAAACAGAACCTAACTTTTGTCCTCACCCACCGATTGTCCAGACAGAGGCGATGGAGGATATTTCTGGGGGAAACTGACCCCTTGCAGGACCCCTAAATATATGCAACTCCAAACTTGGAGCGTAGGACCAGAACTTGGCAGATGAAGACTCAGTGAAGCACCTTTGCAAAGTTATCTCCTTGTGGAATATTTTAACATTTTTGTTGTTTATGTTCTCCCTTCTCATTATTGAATGAATGAGCTCCAGTAAACTTCAACAATCTGTCTCTCACAACTGCCCCCCACCTCGCCCCGCCAGCACTAGGAAGACGCCTTTTGTTGTAAAAGATGACGATGAGTTACAGAAGCAAACCAAAGAAGCTGTACTAGACCACAAGGAAAGGTGGGCATTTGGCGCTCACTAAAGGGTACCTTGCTCCTCCAGGAGGACTCGCTTGGAAACAAAACAAGCAGGTGAGGCCAAGGAATTTAACACTGTCCTGTTGTCTGCAGCCATCCCAGGCCAGGTATGTTCATCTCCAGTTCAGGCTGCTGAAACCTGGCGCCCTTGGCATCATCCCCATCTGTTCTGCACAGGGCTGGTTCTACCTGCAACGGAGATTCATCTACCTCTGGCCGTTCACGGGGAGGTGCCTAGTGGGAGAGGAAGCTGGCAACCAAGTACCATCTGCTCATACCAGTCACCCTGCAACCCTTCCCCAGGTTTCAAAGGGCTCCTACCTGTCTGCGTTGAACGGTCCTGCCATCTACACCACTCTCCTGCTGTCTGCCGCTCTCTGCCTCACGTTCCTCTATGACGCAGCCCCTTTAGGCTCAGTCTCTGGGCTCAGGTGTGCCCACTCACACATGCTCACATCATACCCAGGCACACCCCCCGAGCCCATTCTCTCAGTGCCTCCTGCATCAAGGCTGCAGGTGATAGCTATGGAGGTCATTGACGCAAAAGCTTGAGCATCTTCAAATACTCTACACGGGGCTACTCCTGAACCTTTGGAGGCTGTGGGTGCAAGGAAGACATGTATGCTATTGGCTGACATGGAATTGCAGGGACAGAGTCCCCCATAGGAGTCATGAAGAGTTTTCTCAATATTCTTGGAGGAGGCTTGTTATTATTTTGGTATGAAACTAGAGGTCGATCAAAGTCATGAGAGTTTGGAGCGGTCTATTACCATGACTCAAAGAATGCAGATTGTTCTGGATGGAGAGCAGGGAGGGCCTCCTGAAGGCTACAAAGCATCAGTACTTGCCTTAGTCCTTTGCCCTCCCCTGATGGAAGAAGAGATCATCCTGTCCTAAGTGCCTGCCCTTTTCTTAATTGAAGACAAAATCACTGTTCTACCTTTTATGACTTACAAGAATGAAGTTTGGGGGTCTCAGTAAGTTCTGTTTGCCAGTAATCATGTTTCTCTAAAATCTCATCTTAATGCTCAGAGTAAAGATGAAGTCATCTCCTCCTTGTCTGTCATGTGAAGTCCCCCCTCTCTATTCTTGATGCTTCAGGCCCCAAATGCAGAATAAATATTCCTTATTCACTGTATTGTTCTTTAGAATTCACAACCATGGAAATTCTATATACCTATGTTATTAAATGGATTGATTTTCCTTTGCTAACTCTTTAGATGGTGTTTTGATTACTCATCCACTCCAGGAAGAGCCCAGAGAGGTACTGAATGATTTCTCTTATGCCCTGAGAGCACAAAACCTGTTCTGGCTTTCTTTTATTCAATGCCTCATGGCAATGGTGCTGCCTTAAAAACTGGTTTTTGTGGTTTGTTTCTTCTTCTTTTTCTTGTCTCAAGCAAAGTTGGCTTGTCCAGCTCCTGAAACCCAAGCTCAGCTGGGGCTACACAGATGGTAGAACATTAGAACTAAAGAAAGTTAACATCCCTGTGAAACCATTTTACAGACGCTAACAGTGTGCTGAGTACATTCTGTTGAGTTTCAGAGTGGGGCTCTTGGGCTCCTCTGAGAATGAATTTAGCAGACTTTCCTATTCAGCAGCACCCAACAAGTCTATGAAATAAAAGAGAAGAAAAAGGGGTATGCCTGTGTAGACACAGATGGGCAGAGAGTTGCATTTTGAAAGGGGCAGGCTTACTTAGGAAAAAAGATGCCTGCATCAACACAGGCAGGAAGTCTTAGGAAAAGATCTGCCTTTTGCCAGAGTAAGGGGTGTTCTTATACAGTGTTCTTGGATGAAATTACTGTGGCATGTACAGCTTTGGGGTCAGATTGGGTTGGTTTTCTGTAACTGATCCTCCCTGATCTATGCCCCCAGATTCCTGGAAACTTCCATAGCTGGGTTAAGACTCATTAATCATCCCTATCCCACCTCTGGTTTTGACCTTGTGGAAACTTCCATCCTAAATTGTTCTACTCCAAGCTTCCATCACCTTATATGTATTATCTTCATATAATATTCACTGTATAGAAGGAGAAATCAGGACTTCAGGAAATAAAGAACTTGCCCAAGTTCAGGAGAGCAATGGAGTTGGAAATCTATCTCCATCTGTTCACTAACCAATTCAACTATAAATGTTGTACCTAGGAGAGTTCATTGGAGGGTTTTCTTTCTTCTTTTTTTTTTTTTAAGATTTTTTAATTTATTTGTACAGAACTGGGGTACAGGCCAGAGATGCAGAGGGTGGGAGGATTCACCAGAGACAGAGTGGGTTACAGAATAGGCAGATCGACGAAGTACACTGCTGAGGGGAGCAGCGGGTGGGTCAGGAGAGGTCTGCCACGCCATGTGGGTCTCCTCCGGGGCAGGCGGGGATCAAACTCATGCAGAAGTGGTTTAAGCTTTTTTGTGCCGTGCTTTAACCCGCTGCACCACCAGGGAGGGCCTGGAGGGTTTTCTAAATAAAAACGTGTTTTCCTAGTTCTTCTCTGGCAGCCCTGACTTGAGCTGCAGGATTTATTTGTTGTCTAGAAACTCCTTACTTGCACAATCAGGATTTTGGTGAGCACCTACCATGGATCCTGCAGAAGAAATAAGAGAACTATAATTCAGTTCCAGGCCTCTGCACATGAAACAATGAGAAAAAAAGAAAACCTATTCTGTCAGCTCTGGATTGAAAGGGACTTGTCTCCAGACAGGGAAAAGGGAGCTTGTCTTTCTATCAATGTGTTTGTTACTGAAAGAAAGCCTGTGTTTCAGTAGGAGCTAGAAAAAACGTCTCCCATGCTCTGGGAGTCCATGTTCTCAATTATTGCCAGAGCAACATGGCAAGGAGGAAGTTGCCTTTTACTATCCAGCAGTGGATAATACACTAGATAGGAGACGTTCCTATGCAGAATTCCAATTGCTGTCTTGTTTGAGTGTTATAGAAACTTGTTTACCTTAATGTTTTTTTTTTTTAATTTGCTTTTCACTCTCAAGATCGCACCAAGCCAATGTCTGACCTATTTTTGCTGCAGTGTTTGATTTGCTTTTAATTATAGCAATTACAGTGCCCTGATCACTGGCATTGTCCCCAGGATGTTGTTTTTTTTCCCCTTAATGTTATTGTTACCCAGATTACACAGCTTTGGCACCAGCATGAAGCCTGCTAATGACCTATGGGTGGTGCAGGCAGTCTTAGAGCTGGTCAGAGGTCAGCAGGAGCCTGTTTTTGAGATCTCTCTGGTGGCTTCGGTGCTGACCTCATTGTAGAGATCTCCCCTTTGGCGTACCCCTCGGGATCTTAATGCGGCCCTGATATTACCCTGGAAGAAAGGAAGAATTCTCTTTGGAGGCCCAACAGAATAAGCTATTTCAGTTTTCCAGAATAGTTTTCAGCCTGAATTGAAAAACTTCATGACTTAAATGATTTCTAGATGCCTTGTTTTTCCATTTCTCTCCTCTGCACTCTTTCCCTTCTTCCTTCCATTCTCTTCCTACATGTAGTTCCCGTATCAGGCAGGCAGGGTGTCTAGAACAAGTTTGCCATAGGCTAGACGCTGAAACAACAAACATCTACTTCTCAAAATTCTGAAGTTTGGAAAGGGCAAGTTTAAGGCCCCACAGATGCAGTGTCTGGTGAAGACTGTCCCCCACCTTCCTCTACTTGGCAGACAGCCATCTTCCTTCCTAGCTTCAAATGTCAGTAAGCAGGGAGAGAACAGGGAAGCTCTTTCTGTTCTTCTGAGAATATGAGCCCCATCAGAAGAGTTGCACCTCCATGACCTAATTACCTTCTAAAGGTTCTATTTCTAAATACGGTCCCTTTGGGGATCAGGATGTAAACATTTGAAATGGGGAGGGAGGGGATGAGAACAGAAATGCTCATTCTACAGCAATCCCCAAATTGAAAAGATCGATTGAACAACCTGCATAGGCTGTTCAGCAGTAATGATGATAGTTGGTATTTATGGAGACACTGCAAAATGCAAATATTAACTTCCTTCCCCTCCCTATCAGCCCCAAGAAATAGGGACTCATCATTCTTGCTTTTCAGACAGGAAAATTTCCACGGACACAGTCTGAGTCATCTTTCTGAGTTGCAGGACCTGGCTTCCAATGCAGGTGATCTGCAGCCTCCCCAATGAACTTCTTCCAGGTCCGGAACCCAGAGGGACGTCTGCTGGTGTGGACAGACAGTTCAGGAGGGACTCCCTGCCCCCACCAAGCTCCGCAGAGGCTGGAGTCTAATGTCACGGAAGCTTCACCACTCATCAGGAAACCAGCCCCAATTAATTAAATTGATAGTATAGGAAAAAGAGTGGGGATTAATGCTTTTTATTCCTGTTTGATGAAATGCACATAGTCAAATCTAATTAATTTCTCCTCCACAATAGCGGAGTGATGACTCAGACGGCAAGGTGCACAATTATAGGATACTCAGCGCTCCTTACAGGAAGGCTGAGTGCAGATTCTTACCTTCCTAACTCATTTTTTAAGCCCCTCTGTATAGGGAAGCACTAATTTACTTAGAGATCCTTGATATGCTAATTACGAATCACTCTCACCTACTCATTAGAGTAACTCCCCCAAGGAATTCCCGCATCCTTTTAACTCTGTACTAATTGCAGTTCTATTCTTAAAGTACAGTGCAATGGTAAAGAATGAGACAGACCTGTGTTGGAATCCAGATTGTTCAACTTACTGTGTGATTTTGGACACCTTATTTAGCCTCCTTGACCCTTGGTTTCATTACCTGTAAAAGACATATAGTCATACCCTTCCGTGGCCTGAGAACTATGAAGAACCAACAAGACCATGGTAAATCTGAGGTAGAGATTGCTGGTTAGTGTTTCTGCATTAAATTAATCTGGATTTTGACACTTCATTAATTCCAATTGATTTCTTTCTTGACACAAATATAGCAGCGTTTATCTTTCCTGTGTCTTTGACTATTAGAACAATTTCTCTCAGTGAAAAATTCTTGGCAATCCAAGAAGTGAGGGTGGGTTTCCTCTTCACATGGGTAATAAGAGGAAAGTGTCTTCCAGGGTATCACATAGATTAGACTAGCTTTAGGGAGAGTATAAGGAATCGTGTGTCTTTATTCATACATTGCATGTGCTTTGATGTGTGGAAAAGGAGTTTTCTTGCCTTTTAGGCTATTTTAAGGAGATAACCTTCCGCCTTCACTTTGTGGCTTATTTGATCATCTATTCTATAAAACACAGGAATTTGTAAGATAACTCTGCTCATGAGTGTACTTTGATCCAAATGAAGGTAAGTAGGTAGAGTCCAGGGAGGCTTCGGGAGACAAGGCAAACTACAAAGGGTTCGACGATGAGGAAATCAAACCCAATTGAGAGGATAAGGGCAAACCTAGCCAAGGAGTTTCTGTTGGAGCAAGACTTGAAGATTGAGAAGGGTAGTGAGAGGAGAAACAAATAAATTAATGTCAGCATTATTAGGAACCAAGCTCTTAATGGAAAATATTTTATAAAAGAACAAAGATGATGAAAAAAAAATGGGTCATTGTGAAGATAAAATAAGACAATGCTTATGGAAGCTTGATATTGTACCTGACACGTTTTCAATGTTCAGTAAGTAATAGCGACGGATGTTTTATAGGTGGAACCATTGGGGATGATGGTAGGAGGAATGGAGAATAAAGTAAGCAATCCCTTTGTGCTTTCGTCATCATTTCAAACTGAGACTTTTGTCATCTACTCTGGAAATAAAAGCACTGACAATTTCATCACAAGATTGAAGACACCGTGTTCAACAATGTCAACGAAATTTGCACACCTGCTGGATCCTCCCATCGTGGTCTCATGGGACACAGAGCACCTGGGAGCTGCCTTTGCTATCTTCTTGGGAGCAGAAGGCTGAGCTGGCTGAAGCTCTCAACCTAGAGAAACGCATTTTATTTGGTGTCCTTTCAGGGGTGTCTGAAACTGATTCCCTTTACATCTTCCCATTATTTTTACTGCTAAATACAATTTTTCTTTCCACTTTTATGCCCTTACTTAAAAATTGCCCCCAAACTCTAGCAATGTCAGGTAGATAAATCTGATTACATAACAGTGTTAGAATTAGGTTGACTTCATTTTAAATCTGTGTTTGGAAAACAAATGGGGAGCAAATGAAGGAAATAGTCCTAGTTTGTAGCTGCTTCATTTAAAACAATGAATAAAAATGGTTATTAATTTGAAAAGTTGAATCCTAAAGACGAAATACAAGTGATGGCTTGATAATTAAACATGGGCATTATTCAGAGCCAGCTAAAACATGAGTTCAGCGTATCTTTGTAAATCTATATTAATAAAATCAATAGCACTTCACATAAGCATATTTTTAGTTTGGTATTCATTCACCCTAATAATACTTTATCCCTTTTACTTTTATTACTTCATTTTGGTCTCCCTGTGCTTTGCTATCATTAAAGCACATTAGTTACTATGGTGATGGCCGTGGAGGAGATGTGTGTGGAAGGCACACGGGGGTACCCACAGCTATAAATGAGATACGATTTATACACCAGATGAACACTATAGCTGGGAGCTGAAATAATTAAGGAAGTGACTTCTATCAATTCGCTTTGTAAACGATGTGGGTATCCCACTTGATTATCTGATAAATAAATTTAAATTAACCCCTTCTGAGCACTCTTGTTGCATAAAGGAGTATCTCTGAACATTTTCTATTTTATTCAAAATCCTTATTCGATGCTGGATTTTATGGTGAACCTCCCCCTTATCTTTTCTGATGACATTCTGGGAGATTGTCCTTTAGATGGAGATATATGTCATTTCTCAAGCAGATGCTCAATACGTGGTGTCCAAAGACCTGTACATGGATATTATGGGACATTTTAGCTGGCGGGCGCTGTGGCAGTTGTGGTTGGCAGGTTAGTGATAAATCCAGCAGAAACAATCTACCATAGGGAATGGAGAAGCAGGGAAAGCTAAATGAGCATGATGTTTTTCTCCCCAAGGAGAGCTTGGCTGCCAGGCTGTTGCTTGCCTTCCACGGCCACCCAGAGGGAGGGTAACAGGTGCTATTTCCAACCACATGTTTCTCCCAGTTTCTTCTTCCATATCTGCCAGGATGTATAAACACACAGCAACCAATTACCGTCCCTGCAGATGGGGATGGCTATGAGAAAGGTCGTTCTCCTCCTGCACAGGAGAGCCACACTGCTTCCCTTGGCACATGGAGTACATCTACGCACCTTGGTGGGCAGCGGGCAACCTGGAATTGTGGACTTTTTCAGTTGCATACCATTGACCCCAGGGCGGACTTCATTCTTATCCTTTGTTTACATCCCTATAATTTTCCCTATCTTATGAGTGGATTTTCCCATCTCTGTGTAACTCTAACACTGGCAACATCTTTGTTGCAGGTGGCCAGCGTCAGGGTTAGGAAACATGAGAAGGCACATGTCTGTGGGGTTGTTCTGATTACTTATGAATGCTGGAGGAGGAAACGTGATGGAAAGAAGCTTTGTAGAAGCCAGGTACCAATTTTCCAATTAGAATAAAGTAGTCAATCAGGAGTGTGGGGATGGCCAGGAAGAGCTCAGGGCATAAGAAAAGGATGAGACAAATGTTATTCCAAAGCAGGTAAGAAAAATGTCATTAACAGTCATTGATATACAGATGTTCACATTTAAATTGATGAAACACTAAAAGAAATGAGAAATATTAAATCAATAGTTTAGAAGATAATCAGGAGGACAAGAAGCCATGGACTGCTTAGCAGAGCAAAGTTTAACACTCAATAGGCAGGTGGGATATTATTGCTCAAAATCAAGGTCATGTTATGCCTTGTCTGGGAAAAAAAAAATCTCTATACTGATAATGCTTCTGAAATATAGAGCTTGTTCCCTTAGGCTTCCAAAACGTGATATCCTTCCTTTGAGTTAAAAGGAATGTTTGTTTTATTGCATTTATTAAGTTATCTTTTTTTCCTATTTATGCATTTCCATTTAAATCTGCACACACAAACATCAAAAGACTTTGATTTCACTTCTTTAAATGTTTGGTGTGCTCTTTGCCAAACTTGAGCTCTCTAAGAATTTCAGAGCTAGTAAATTTTGGGTGATTTCATCATTGGCCGATCATTCAGTGAAATTTCAGCTTCCAGCAACATCTAGCAAATGACATCTGGCTCCCAGCTGTTCTTCTAACCATTTCTTTAGTAGCCACTTGTGGCCAGGGACACCACAAAGGTCATGTGACAGGTATGATGGTTTTGTATGTGAGATTATGTCCCTCTTATCTTGACATTTTAATAGTTAAGACTGGTCTTCCTAAAAGCAGAGCTCCTGCTGAGGAAAAATCCCCATTCTAGCTACTTTTATGGATCAGAATGATTATTTCTAATTGTTTAAATCAAATAATAGAATGGCTTTGGCTCCCTGAGTGAGCACCACCCCATAGGAACAGATGAACCGTTCTTTAAGCAGACAGCACTCCAGATCTGTGCCCAGGAGGATGCCACTTAATTAATGAATCTACTTTTCGGTCCTTCAAGGAACATGGTCAGTGTTATTTCTGATACTTCCTTCAAAAGTTGCTGCTGCAGTAGCCTGTGAAAGTTGTCTACTGGAGTAGAATTTGGGATTTGGAATGAGATGCATGGCCATTTTTTCCTTACTTGAAGCCTCATCCTGGGTTATACAATCCCCTCCCTTGCATGTCAGCCCTCTGGGCTACTGTGGGTGTTAATTCTAGCCCAGCTTACCTATCCATTGTTGTGAGAACAAAAGACACGAGGAGTGAACACACCAAAGTGCACACTTGTTGCAACTCTGGGCATATTTTACTGACACATGCCTTTGGCTGTTTCATTTTTTTGTGATTCTGTTTCTGCTCTCCAGCTTTCTCTGTTTTACTCCTAAAAATACCCTCTGCTGGGCCCTCCCAGGTTAAATCACAGCACGAAGAAGCTAAAGCCTTCAGCATGAGTTCCACCCCCGCCCTGGAGGTGACCCACATGGCATGGCAGACCTCTCCTGACCTGCCCACTGGTCCCCTCTGCAGTGTACTTCATCAGTCTGCCTGTTCTGCTCCCCACTCTCTCTCTGGTGAATCCTCTCATCACCCCTGTACTTCTGGCCTGTACCCCCAGTTCTGTATGTACAAATAAATAAATTCTAAAAAATACCCTCTATTTCAAATGCTCAGAGAACATCTAGAATGGCACTTCCTGGTGTGCATACTCTGGAATTAAACATTAAAGTAAGTTGACGCCATGGCCAAATCAGTCTGAGATATTCCAAGAGAAAGGACATCAGGAAAAGACCCTTCACTGAGTACTGTGTGTCTTAGTATGTGATGACGCATCGTCGTTCCCCACATCCAGTCAGCACTGTGTGTGGAAGCCCCCGACAGCACTCAGCGCATGCCCAGCAGTGGTCAAGTTGGCTGTGAAGTGTGGAAGGGTTCACAAAAGAAGAAGAAGTGGTACCTGCGTTTTTGAGGGTCTCATCCTGCACATCAGGGAGGTGCTTTTAGGGAGTGAAGGAAAGTAGAAGACCCAGCACATCTTCCTTGAATGAATCAGCAATAAAGGATTAGACACACAGTATTGAAATACTAGTGGCATCCCAAATCACATAAGTGCAAACAGATAATCAAAAAACATGTCTCCTGGCTTGTATGTAAAACTGCAGCCTGAAAGCTGCAGATCTAAGGCAGACGTTAGGTGTCTGCCTGCTGCAGAATGATGAATACTCCGAGGCTTGTCTTTTCAAGCCCTCTCCCCTCTCTTCTTCATCTTCGTCTTGATCAAAGGATTCCAGGAGTGGCTCGGAGACAATGCTGTCACTGCGCCGCTCCCTACTACCATGAAGAATACCTACACACTCGTTCCTTGATGTGGTTACCATTCTCGACATGCAACAGGGTGGGAGTCAATCCTGAGATCTCCAAAACAAACCCAATGGGGAAGGCTGGGAAGGAGCCTGGCCCCACTGCCAGTGTTTCAGGTGGTGGAGAACATCTAGAATACCAGTACTCTGGGTGGGGTCAGTAATGGTAACTGCAATTAGCTAGAATGATGTGGATAGTGTTTTGTACTTTTTATGTTAAGAAATGAGTTATAGGAAAACTAGATGAGAAACAGAATGTTTCTTTTCTTCTTGCCCAACTCCACAGTTACTGCATGAAGGGGGAGCCCCTCCCAACCTCCAGCACCCCACCCCCTTTGGAAGCACTCAGAGCAGCTCCAGGTGGGACTGTTTCTGGGTAGGTGTCTTTCCCAGACTTGCCTTTGGGAGCCAGAAATCCATCCTGAAATGGTTGCTTTGTGCTATTTCTTCTCAGTGTTGGTGCATTTCTGGTATGTTTCCATCTGTTCTCAGGTGCTAGAGGGTGATGGGAGAGCGGAGGCTGGGAGATGTCCACCTGCAATGCCAGAGCAGGCTTGGAGTCCCTGAATGCCATCCTCAGGACACAACTTCTGCCATAGTTTGTAAGGCTTGGTCACGCATTTATAGTCTTTCCTACCCCAAAACAAACCCCAGTGGATTATTCATGCTAATGATTTCCAGCAGCAGGGCCAAAGTGGTCTCCATGGTGATGATTTACGCTTGGGTCTCCTAGGAGACGATTACACGTGTGGAAGACTTCAGATTCCTTTTATTGCCCACAATGGGAAATGATTTTTCTTTTCACACTGAGCCATGTCCAGAATTTGTAAGATAAAATTTAATATTTTCTAATAATTTCCCCTCCCATGGTGTGAAATGATGAGCTATTCCAAAGGGGAAAGAAATGCTTAAAAGGTAAGAAAAAAATACTCTTTCTTAATTGTATGATAAATAATGACAGAGTGATGAGCCTGAGGTGAGGTACTGGACAATCGTGCTATACGTGAGGGCGAGTCTGGTCCAATGAGTGAATTCTGTTTAAATTTCATATTTACTTCCATTTCATCACAGAAGATTTATAACACAGCTCTGGTTGGGGCTGGGTTTAAGATCACGTGGGACTTCACACGGTGCATGGACGAGCAGACTAAAACTGTTCATTGTCACCAAAGTCTTTGCTTTTCCAGTGCCTGGCCAAACCACGGCAATATATCCTGTGGCCAAAAAAGCCTATGTATCTGAATTTCAGACACTGGTCACTCTAACAGAGGTAGCAGATCTCCCGAGGGGGACCCCAGTGCTCCTCTGAGGGGTCAGCACTGAAACATGATGATGGAACTGTCCAAGGGATGGTGGAAGCCTGTCTCCATCCAGGTCTGCTCAGCAAACCTTACATATTCTTCACAAAAACAAAAACTGGTTCATCTCATGCTCATCCACCAGAGGGCTACCTGTTATTATTCCTTGTGCGAGATCTTCCTACGGCACTTTATAAAGACAAGGAGTCAGATAGTTTGGATCTGATAAAGAAAGGGCCGAGCAACTGTGGATCTCAGTCCTGCTGGAATTGGTGCAATGCAGGGTGGGTTTCTGGGTTTCTGAGTGCCTGCAACAGACCGGGTCTTGAAGAAGACAGTGGCAACCTCTTCTTTCCAGAGGTCACCTAACCAGAGAAGCAAACACTAAGTGTCATCAATGGGGGGAGGTCTGCCCTATGGAGGAATGCTCTGAATGCTTTGAGAGCTCAGAGAAGGGAGTGTTGTTTTTGTTTTTTGTTTTTTTACTTTTTCTAGAGAAGGAGGAGTCTAATAAGGAAGCAGATGAATGAAGGTCACAGAGAAAAGGTGATGGTTGAACTTGTTGTCAAAGAACAAGTTTAAATTTATACACTGGGAAGAGCGCACAGGACTATGGAGATGACACAGGGGTAAACTGGTGATGGGAAGTCCCATGGGGATTACAACAAAGATGAAAAATGTACAAAATGTTGAATGATATTAAAAACAAAAACAAAAACAAAATTCATCCATTCCATGACCCAGGCAGGTGGCTGCAGGCATTGAGTTCAGGTCCACAAGAGTGCTGTGCCCCATGAGTGAAATGAGTCTCCCAATGAGTGAAAGCCACCTCCCTGCTGGGCTCCACGCTACTTCTCCACAGGTGGCATTTGCACGCCAATTGTCCCTTGAGTGGACTGTGCAAGAACACCCAGGAAGCCAGGCTTAGGCTTCAGTCAGCTTTGATTGGCATTTAAAACAGATTCATTTGTGACATAGTTCAGTTTTTGAAAACAAATGAAGGAAAAAATGACCGAATATCAATGTAATTCATGAAACAATAACGCAGTTCATCTGTTTTAAATTGATCAAGAGTTTTGTAGATGTGAACGTGGATTTCTGGTTCTTTTTATCAGCACAACAGTTATAAACATGTGAACAACATGAATCTCGGGTCTGGTAGCTGTTTCTCCCTGCTTTTACAGGAAATGCAGTAACTGAATATAATATAGGTGGCATTAAACTCTCTTGGTTTAACTCCAGTTAGAGAAACTCACGGTTTCGGTAGCTACTGTGGTATGTGACCCACATGTGTGCACACACACACACACACACACACACACAGGAAGTGTCCCACCAAGGGGCACATTTGATTATAAAACATTAAATTTTATCTTACAAATTCTGTACATAGCTCAGTGTAAAAAGCAAAATCTCATCTGCAGTGTTGACAGATTAGAACTTTACATTTAAGTGCTGATATCAACTAAAAGAACCAAGAGTTTCAAGAATGCATTGCTATTTATATCACATCTCTCTTCCATTTTCCCTCTTGAGTCAATTACCTGGAATGAGGTTTAGACCTTTTAACTAGATGAATTACTCAATATTCTGGAATGTCAACCACACACACAAATGAAAATAAACAAACAAAAAAATTAACTGTTAGACTCAAACCAAAATAAAGTGAATACATTTTTCAGTAAATATAAAGCAACAATTTCATTGTATACAACTGGAATTAAAAACTATCATGAATGCAGTGCTTATAAAATATCAGATGTTCAGATAGTCTATAAGCTGCACCCAAACACTTAGGATATTTTTTTTTCTTCACAGCACTATCTGGAAGGTTGTTACTATGAGCAGAAGACAGGAAAAACCAAATCTTTAATATTTTGTGTTGAAAAAAAGACCTAGTTTAATGGAGCCATATTTGCAATCTGAAATCCTGGGAGGAGAGAAAGATGAAAGAGAGGGATGTGGGAGGGAGGGAAAGTGTAGAAAAGAAAGCAAAAGAGAAAGAGAAAAAAACTCTAAAACTATAGAAAGGAAGAAAATAACTCTGGACTCCAATAGATCCAATAAGACAACACAGCTGCAGAGAAGGAATTCTTCTAAAGTCTGCATGTGTTTCTAGGCTTATGGTAACCACTGAAGGTAGGTAGTAGTGCCCAGAGCAAGTGTATTGAGAGTAAATTAACTCTATTAGCCACAGTATGTAATTTGTCCAAGGTGAATAATAATAAATAGAGATGTAAGATTCTACGCCAACCTCTCTTGCTTCTGTGACTTGTGTTCTGATCCATGCAAATTTGGTTACCAGTTTGGTTTTGAGAATCTATAGGGAAAAGGAGACTTTGATTCATGCATTTCAAAGAGTGGTCTATAGACCATTTGTATCCAATGACATGAAGTCTTTTTTGAAATGCAGATTTTTGGGTCCAATCCCAATCCAATAAATCAGAATATCTGAAGTTAGAGCTTAAGAAAACATATTTTTAACACTTTCTGGTTGATTCATAAGCACACTTCAAGCTTGGGAACCACTGAGTAAGTGAGAAATAAAGAAGTCACTGAGAATATGCTGCAGGTGAGGCCACATACCCGCTCGAACTCAGTCAGAGGATGGGGAACAGTCTGGGTGGTCTCTATTTACTAGTAAGGATCCAGCGCTTTTCTGGATTTGATGCTATACCTTTACTAGTGTCTACATTATTCGCTTTATAATAAGCCACACACTGACATTCTGCCTGAGGGTTTCCTGTCTTAGGGGCCGTTTACTCACTTGAAGACCAAATTTGATGCCAATAACCCAGTATTACATCTTCACATGAATATTTGATGTTGTCATTTGAGCACAAGATTCTTTGACATAGCTGAAATAGCTGCAACTAATTATTGGAATTAATCTTGATAATTTCATTCCAAGTATACTTCTTTGGGGAGTTATATATAATCATTCAATTTAATATCTATGCTTAAAATAGTAGCCAGTTCGAAGCAATTGTGTTAGAACACCGTGAAGTCATTTTAGATAGTAAGAAGAGCATCATGCAAAGCTTGCAATTAACTGTTACCAGCATCGCAATAACTTTGGGACAGTCATCTTTTAACTGATACAGAATTATAGGTTCACCAATCTTCTCGGTTAGCACATAGATTTTATATGAGGTTACTTACACTTGTGTGTAAGGGGTATTTTATACAAATCTGTCTATTTTATATCACACATTTTCTAAGACTTTATTTCAGTTGTGTTCTCATAGTATAATGATTCATACTCACTGAACACTATTTCCAGTGGGTGGAGGGAATTTTCTGACAAAGACATTGAGAGATTATGAAAAGATGGAGATTTATTCTATGATATAACATCAATATACATTCCAGGTAGATAATTCCACAATTTCACATAAAACAACTGTGTCCCATGAGGAGAAACCTGTCCCAAGAATTAAAGTAACAGTGTACCTCTGTGAAATTATGCTGACATTGGGTTTCCTTTGATGATGGAAATGTTCTGTATCTGCTAATACAGGAACCACTAATCACACGGAGCTCTTGAAATGTCCCTCATACAAATGAGGAGCTGAATTTCATTTGACTTCATTTAAATTTAAATGGCCTGTATGTGACTTATGACTCCAGTTGCTCACATCGTAGACTATTTCAAGACACCCGCTGTCACTATGATAGCATGCTATCTTTTGAAAATATGTATGTAAGAAATTTAGAAAAGTGGTATACAAAAGCTTTCCTAAAGGAATTGTCACAAGAGACAATTTAACATATTAATGAAGGTTGCAAGGTTTTATACAAGAGCCGTGTTGAAATTATTTTCAAGTCTGGGAAATGAACCAGTGTCCTGTGTTCACCAGGTTAAGACCTCTGGGCCAAAGTAGACATATTAACATTGGGCTAATAGTCGGTGTCTCCTAAGGGTCTTGATGTTCCTGTTGTCTTTAATTCTAGTAAGAGATTAAACCCAACACAAGAAATGGGGACATTGTCTCAGGTGGGGGAAAAAACACCCACATTTTTTTAAGACTTATTTACTTATGCATACAAGACCTGGGGTACAGGCCAGAGGTGCAGAGGGTGAGAAGATTCACTAGAGTCAGAGTGGGGAGCAGAACAAATGGACTGAAATACACTGCTAAGGGAAGCAGCGGACATGCTGTGCCATGTGGGTCACCTCCCTGGCCACAAATTGAACTCAGTGCTGTAGTGGGTGCAGATAGCTTCATAGTGCTGTGCTTTAACTTTTTAACCTATTGCACCACAAGAAAGATCCCCAAATACCCACATTTCCTTTTTTAATTTTTCACTCTCTTTGGCATGATGATGACCTGGAGTGCTCTCATTCTTTGTTATACACAGAATTTATGCTGACAATTCTTTTAGCACATAAAAAATGTGTTACCCTACTTCCTCCAGGCTGCCACACTTTCTCATGAGAAATTCATTATCAATCCAGTTGATTTTCCTCTATAAGTTAGGTATTATTTTTTTCTTACACGTTTCATGTTTTTTTGTTTGTTTGTTTGTTTTTTTCTGTTCAGCTAAGAATGGTCTTGGTGCCAATCATGTAGGGTTCATCCTTTCTGTGGTTGTGCAGGTTTATGGTTTTGGTAGAATGTGGGATGTTTTCAGTCGTTATTTCTTTGAGGGTTTTCTCAACTCCTCCATCACCACGAAACCTTCACTGTCACTTAGGGAAGGTGTCGCCTCATTGTGAAGGGTAGAATAGGGCCCTGCCAGGTCTCTGGTAGACCCGTGGTTAGTCATGGTGGCTGGAATGCACCGCACCTCTGCTACCCACGTGGTTTTCATGGGGAGAGAGGCAGTAGCACAGTGGGTCAGGTAACAGAACTGCCCTGTCTACCAAGAAGTCTCCTCTCACATCACCTGGCAAGAAAGGGAAGTGCTTCGTGCCACTGTGAAGTCCAGAAGTCCAGGCACTGGTAACTTACTGGCCACCCTCGCGGTAAAAGTCCCTGAATCTTATCAGCCTTTTCTGACACCATGGAGAGGGGCCCAGTCTGGTGCTGTGGAGTTTTGGTTTCCCTCTGGGTGGTTGCTGTGCCAGGTGGGTGTGGGTTTGCAGCATTACGGTAGGCACGCAGCAGAATGATTGTCCTCTGACAGTCCTCTGTACTGGCTGGCTGCCCTCTCCTGCTCCTTGACTCCGGCAGGCTTTTCTTGGGGCTCCTGTTGGCATTTCTGCTCGTAGCTCCAATCTGGGGTCTATGAGGCAAGAAGAAACCTGAGAATGCACTGCCATGTCCTGGTTCACCAAGATCTTGCAGCAGCGTCTCTAGAGTGTTTCCCATGTAACGAGGGTTTGGTGGTATTCCCTGGGAGGAATAAGAAAAGGCAGGCAGCCTCCATCTTCTCGGAAGTGGACGTCACCGGTATGATATTTTTAAATTAAATTCTTTTTTAAATGAAAACAGTTATTGTTAGAGGCCAGGCAACATTCTGAATTACATGTTTTATTCTCACAATGACTTCGTAAGGCAGATGGTTTTTATTAGCCCAGTTGTGCGAAAACTTGTGTATCTCTAAGTTTATGGCTTTTGGAAAACATGGGATGTTATCAGTCATTATCTATTGAGCGCTGGGAGATGACCCCCAGGGTTTAATGAGAGGGGTTTTGGGTGACTGAGGCCGTAGGCCAGGCTATGTGGATGAGGCCAGTTTATGCCAACAGTGTGCTTAGTGTAACCACCTGGTGTATATCTGCAGCTTTGAGTTACTTTGGGTGAGCTGACTTCTGAGGGTGGTAAGACAGAGTAGCTGAGGTCTTATGGTTGCCAACTGCCTACTCTACTGACCCCCATAAAAGTCCTGGACATCAGGGGCATTTCTCTGGTTGCAGAGGCTTTTCCCATGCCAGTGCCTAATGGCCTGCTGGCCATTCTGCTGCTCCCAGGACCACAGGAAGCATGTACTTTCTTCCTGGACCTCATCACCAGTATGCATGTTTCCTTTGCTGGCTTTGACTTGCTTCTTCTCATAGCAATAGATATAAACATACATCTCTTGGCAACCAGGGGCAGGACAGGTAAGGGCTGGGGGATCTGGGGGCCAGGAAGCTGGGAGTCCTCTTTCTCTTTGAGCTCTCTCTGGTATTGTCTCCTGGTCTCTTCCTCTCAAAGCCATTGCTCAACTTCTTGTGGTCATCATGGTTGTTCCCTGTATGACACCGCCCTAACAGCCTCAGCCTCCTTGGGCATGCCTACAACATAGAATACCACATTCGAGGCCTCAGGTATAGCCACAGAGGCAAGTGATGTAACAGCCTGACCAATCTTCACTTACCCTACATGTGCATATAAGAGGTTCTCCTGAGTCTTGTGAATCCTTCTGGAATGTCCCTAAATCTGGGAATAACTGTGGGCACTTACAGCAAGCCGACCCATACATAGTGTGGGAGAAAAAAAAAAAATCACCTTTTTCTAGAATTGTGTTCCTAATCACACTTAGGGGCTCACTTCTTTGAAGACACAGGTTTAGGGGTAAACGATTGACTGCTTAGGTCTACCTGTGCTTCTCTCAGGTGCCGTGTTTATGGGATACATGATAAAAGACAAATTGCTGGCTTCTTGTAATTTTTTTTGTTGTTGTTACACTGATATCTCAAATCCTCTTTATTCTTGCTCTCAGATATTTCCTTCCCCGTGAAAACAGAACAAAAAATTGATCTTTCCTTATCAGGGAGAAAACTCCCCAAACTATCACTTATGGATGTTAAGGAGGAAGATGGACTTCTGACACTATCACAGTGAGAATGCTTTGGGTCAGTAGGACTAACTCCAGGTTCGTAGCCTGTGACAGAGAACTGAGTTTCAGCATTATACTTATTCTCCATGTTGTAGATTCAAAATTATATTAGAAATGGACCAGAAGACAGTTCATTATTGCAATCATTTGGGCAGTAAATGCATCATCAACTCTTGCATTCAGGAAAGATCATTGATTATTAAAAAAAAAATACATCACTGGTATAACTTAGACCTGATAAAGTCTATAAAGTAGTCATCAGTCTTTTTCTCACTCACTTTGGGGAGTAGCCTGCTTCTGCTCCAGAAGCGCAGGAATCCATGACATTCACAAGCATGCCTTTGTCCTTCCTGTGTTCCCGTATGAGGATCCAGACCAAGCTGGCTGCTCTGGGCCTGCACACTTCAGTCTCTCTTTTTTTTTTTCCCCCTGTGGGCCCTCTAGGGAGTGTGTTCTTCTCAGACATCAATTCCAGAAGGATCATTGGGCTATTAAAATTAATTAATATAATTTTATAATTCACTTTCATAATATTAATCTCTTAATTATCCTGTAAGCAGCAATTATCAAGCTCATGGCTCTTCTGCCTCTACCTCCAAGACTTATACATGGAAATTAGCATTTAACCTGGAGACCTGCTACTTTGCTGAGAACCCAGGACCTCGAGGTAATTGCAAATTGCATTTCATTTAAGGGCAAGTGAGTGGGTGGGATTTCATCCCTGAGAGCTAGGTTCTGGGTTGCTATTTTGGTGATTTGGGAAAAGCCTGATTGGCCAACCATGTCCAAACCAGCATGCCATTTACTGCTCCTGAATTTTCTCCTGAATCTATATCTTGCCCATGACTATTCACAGTGTAGGACGCTGAAATTGCTGTTAAAGACATTGCGCCCCTATATCACTCCCTGTTGGTATGGGTATGTGTGCCCTGGGGACCGAATCTAATGGCTGGAGTCCAGGGGCTCCTCCCAACCCCCACTCACTCATTCACTGCACTGAGCGGAGGAGGGTTTTATCTGACACAATGCAGAAGAATGAACTGGGCATGCTTCGTCTGTATCTGTTCTCTCCTCTGACACAAGACCTGGCCCACAGACACATTTCCCTTCCATCTCATCATGAGGTGAGTAGGGAGTACAACTGCAGAAATCCTCAAGCCCACAGGTGCACAGCCTCAATAGTGCTGTTAAGGAAAAGATGCTATTTTGTTCTCCATCTGATGTCTTTTGGTTAAATTCTCAATTGGTTCAGATACTGAGTGGATGAGGAGGATGGCTTGGATACTTAAAGCGAGTCCTTTCCAGTACTTGGTGGGCATAGACACCTGACTTTAAGGGAGCAGAACACTGAAACTATCCCTTGTGTGTGGTAACTATTGCAACAGAGGCACACACCCTGGTTCCACAGAGAATGACTGAATTTTATTGTATGTGTGGTATCAAATAACAATGTTAATAAATTATTGTCCCTTTGCCTAATTTAAAAATTATTTAACAGGGTATTTTTGATAACATGTATCATCCAAAGAAGAGTAGCTGTGCTTTATGTCTCTGTATCTTCCCCAGATCTCAAAATGATGCCTAAATCATAGCAAAGATCTGCTCAATGTTGGTGACGACTTCCCACCAACCAAGCAACCAAGATTGCTGGTGGGTGAAGATTTTTCAATAAACGAGACCATATTTGGATATGTATATCTATTTCCCAACATTACAAGTGTATGCTCCTGGGGCGAGACATCTCTCATCAAAAGGTATATTCGGCCGTTATGTGGCAGTGACCAAGAGAATGGTCTTCAGAGTGACCCCTCTGAGAGTGCTGTCTTGGTTAGTTCAGTCTTCCTCATCAATAGTTCAGTCATTGTCACAGAATTTTCAGGTGCAGTCTAACAAAGACTCAGTGAGACACAGTGAGTGTGACATGCATTATTCAACTACACAACATCCTTCCTCTTCCCGCCTTTTGTCCTCTTGCTGTCCTGCCTTATAAGCAACTCCGGAGCTTCCTGACAATCAAGAGCATGCCATTGTAAGAGAAGGCACTCCTATCAAATTACCATTTGCTTTTTTATGTCTTATTATATCTTACCCTAATTATTAGCACGAAGCATATAAAACTGCCTGGTTTGACTCAAAAATACTTACTTTATAGCGTGAACTGCTTGTAACTTGGAGGCTTTCTGAATTACTAATCTAGGAGATGATGCATTGTATCTGCAGAGATACCCCTGCTCTTAGGACTTGTGGTTAATCCATCATTTCTTATTCTGCTGTTCTTTTTTCCAAAAAGTTATGAAGAGTGACCATTGGTGCTTATCAGCTCTTCCTGTCTGCTATAATTTTTTATTTTTTGGTACTTACTTGGCTGCTCTTTGGTACATCCCGTATCTGTCCTTGGAAATGGAAATAAAGTCTGATCCCTACTTATACAATAGTGTAAAATTAATATGTTTTGCTTTTGACAAATATTTACTCCATAGGTGAAAAAGAGCAGAGTTATCTATAGAGAAATGCACAGTCATAACCTATAGCATGAGATAAACATAATTGAGGAAGCAGAGTCAATACAATACATGTTAGTATTTTAATAAATGTGAAAATGAGGTCCTAAATCTAATGTGTTCAATGCTGATATCTCAGTCCAGAAGCAATCTAAATACAAACCTTGTCTTGGGAAACAAACCTTGAATAGAAGGGTGATTACTACATATAATCAGTCCTCATTATTCAGGGGTTCCATATTTGCAAACTTCTCTACTTATTATAATCTGCCTTTTCAAAGTTTATACCTTCTAAATCTTCATGGGCATTTATGGACACATGCAAATTCCACAAAATTTAAGTCTTTGTAAGACATACTCCCAGTTGATGTGGAAGAGGATGATGGTTTATTTTACCTTCTTGTTTCAGCTCCCATATTTCAAATAAATGTTCATTCACTGCCCCATGTAGTATATATATATATATATATATTTTTAAAGATTTATTTATTTGTGCAGACAGAACTGGGGTACAGGCCAGAGGCTCAGGGGAGGTGGGAGGCTTCACCAGAGACAGGGTGGGGAGCAGAATAGGCAGATTAACGAAGTACATTGCTGAGGGGAGCAGCGGGCGGGTCAGGAGAGGTCTGCCGCACCATGTGGTCACCTCCAGGGCAGGTGGGAATCGAACTCATATGGAAGTGCTTCTTAGTGCTGTGTTTTAACCCGCTGCGCCACCAGGGAGGGCCCATGTAGTATATTTTTACAAGAAATTTTGTGGGCCCTCCCTGGTGGCACAACAGCACTGTAAGCTAGATGCAGCCATTTCAGTGTGAGTTCAATCGCAGGCCAAAGAGCTGATCCACATGGCACAGCAGACCTCTCCTGTTTTGCCCACTGCTCCCCTCAGCAGTGGACTTTGTTGATCTGCCCGTTCTGCTCCCCACTCTGTCTCTGGTGAATCTTCTCACCGCCTCTGCACCTCTGGCCTGTACCCCAACTCTGTATACATAAATAAATCTAAAAAAAAAAAAAACCTATAAACTAAAATGGTCCCCAAACATAGTGGTCAAGTTCAATCCAGTATCCCAAGGGCAAGAAGGCTTGTGAAATACCTTCCCAGGAAAAGCTATGTGCCGGTAATGCTCCTTTGGATATGAGCTATGGGATGTTGGCATTACTTCAAATCTAATGAATCAACAATATATATATTAAAGTGTCTTTAAACAGGCACACACTATCTGTGTAGATACAAGGTTATCTAATAATCAGCTGGCAAATATGTTGTGACCAGAGGCTTTCAGGAACCTATTCCTGTATTTTCCCTAGAATTATTTGTTTAGTATTCACTCATTCACTGCCCCTGGCTACTTTAGAGATTGTAGCTGCTGTGACTAATGAGAGTTGACTGTACTATGCATTTTTCTTTGATTGGTTTTCAGTCTTTGATTAAATAAATATTTATGGGCACTACACCAGCAAAATGTATACTGATGAAAAAAAATGTACTTTTGCCTTTGAAACAAAAAATATGTAGTGAGAATACAATTTGACATGTATTCATACAAAGAGAGAAGTATTGTCCCACACAACAATTAAGGAATAAACGTAAATGAGCTTGTGGTTGCCATCCATGTCAAAAACAGAAAAAATTATTATCAGTATCAATATTATTGAGATACAGATCAACTATTTTCAGTTATACATAAAGAGATTTTAACTTAAAACTTATTTCTGGATAAACAGATTGATCTCACAAATGACCTAGACAAAGTCACTGGGAAGGGCTCCAAGACACTCAAGACGTACTGTGATTGCTGCTCATTGATAAAAATCATTGTTTACTGTGAGAAGATCAAGAAAAATGCCAATTACTCTTTGGTGCCATACTTACTTGAACTTTGAAAACTAGCCTACATAGCTAATGAATGAAGACTGCTCCTTTACCACATCAACTGTGTACAAACTCTGAAGGGAAATGGAGCTAAAAGATGATTCTGCTTCTCAAAAATATAAAATGAAAACATTTTTAATAATCAAGTATCTGATGGGAATATGCAAACAAAAAGACTTTTCTCAGTTTGCAAATTGCATTCTAATCTCAACCAGTCTTTTCTTTCTCTCTAGGCATGTGTACAGACCATCACCCTCATTTTCCACTCATCTCTATCTTTTATTTTTCTTTCTTTTCGAGAATTTGAAGAGTCTAAAGCTGAACCATTGTTAGATTTGCAGAAGCAATATGTCTTTGAGGTGAGGAATTAATATCTTTCAATTCCAAAATATCATCAATTATTAGATGCACTGTTAAGCTTATAAATTTTTGAAGGAAAAACATATCTCACATTAATTATGATTTGTATAATCGAACAATCACACTTTGGCATAATTAGATCTTATTTTCTTAATTTTTATAATCAAATGATTCAAAACTTTGTAGACACGAGATTTTTCTGTATTTTTTTTTATGATTAGCACCTACAAAAGCCATCACAAACACAACTGTCTTTTCTTATCTAGTGCTGAGTATTGGACCTGTTATTACCTTTAGGAATGATTATACATTTTTAAATGAGATATCAAAAATAGCAGAGAAAGTTCTATAAGCACTTCTGTCAAGCTGGACTTAGCGTCATTTTTCTTTGAATAACTGGATAACAGATAAACAACATCTCTTACATGTTAAGAATTGTGAAGTGTCTGAGACTTTGTCCAGCTAACATCAGCTGAGGTGTTACATTTTCATTGTTCCATGGGTCAGAGACGAAGGAGCATTTATTACTAACATTGATAGCAGTGGCTGGGATATCAATTAGTATTATAAACAGTTCCTTGAGCCCCAACCCCACAAGACAAGAGGATTACAAAGAGTGTAGGTGGCTTGACGGGAAAGGAACCATGTGGGCAGCTGACATCTGTTCTGAGACAGAGAGATTGAAAGACAGAAGCTATCTTTCTTTTCCAAGGCTACCCACTAGGTAAAAAAGGCCATCAGGGACTTGCTCACAAGGTCTGAAGAAATATAAGAGAACCATGGAGAACTGTCACCCCCCAAAATTCACCCATCATGTCTACATCATCATGACTTAGGAAATTTTCCAGGGAGTATATCACTTTGTCAGAAGCTCTGATTAATCAGGCTGGCAGAGGCAGGGACCAAGCCTGTTCAATTTGTCTCATATAGTTTTTAATTAAGGTTACTGCCAAGAAGAATCCAAGTAAAAAAGATGAGGCATCTCACAATATTGATCACTGCCATGCCTCCCAGGATCCCAGAGGTGAGGGTTGAGTAAGTTCCAGAAACTATCCTGGAGATCTTGGAAAGCCAGAGACCTTATCCTTAAATCTTGCTGTATCCTTAAATCTTTGTCTTTTCATTCAACAGAAACATCAGGGAAGTGAAACATATGCCCTAGTGACTGCTCAGACTTCCACCTTGGCCCTACAATGAGGAAGTTTGGGGGCAAACCCATTATTCATAACAACGGTGAGCATGAGTTGAATGAAGCAGAGCCCAATGTCTTCCAGGGCTCAAGGGGCATCATAGTGGAAGTCATGGAGAAATGCCTCACGGATTCTTGAGAATCCCAATACATTGGCAAAGGTTTTCAATGCTAGAATCACACTTGAGGACATCAATCTTGCCTAGCTGAGATTTCTATAGTATCTTCCTAAAGTTTTCGCAATGTCTACTGCCCAGAGAGGCACCACTGGCAACATTGTTAACACTGTTCATTTCCAGCTTTTTGTTATAATTCAATGACAATAGAATTGTATCTTAGATATTTTCATCAACAGTAACTGTTAGAAAATAGCACTGCAAGTCAACTCCTTATTGAACTGTACTATATGTTGATGACCAAATGAAAAAAAAAATCCTTCCCTTAGTGACTATTTTCACCTGGATAGTGAAAGACTTGTCCCAAGCCATGTATAATTTGTTTTTTTAGTACTAGCAGGTATGTTTCTCAGTTTCTGAAATACTAACAGCTACATACGATGATTCTAGAATGGAGGGAAGGTGAAAATGTAGATTTTTTTTAGAATCCTGGGGTGAAAAAACAAGAGGACGTTAACACTTAAAAGGTGAATGGGAATTTAAATAATCTTAAATATCTTTTAACACACTTTCTTTTCTTTTCACAACTCCTATTATAAGTAACTTTTTAGCCAAAATAACACATGATGACATTTCAAATAACTGCTCTAGGTTTTGAAAAGATCTTAAAATCATGTAAAATCAAGGGCAGCTGAAGATTTTCTGAATCTATGTGTGAGTCTTCAATGTTATTCATGGAATTCTGAATTTCCTCTTAAATGATTTTGCCAGAGAACTAAATCTGTTAATAACAAGAGGATTCTGGTCTCCAAAAACATAAAAGTACAAATGAAGGAAGTCAGTGTCTCCCAAGCATTCATCCTCCATGAATACATGCAAATGGTATTCTTTCTAAAGTGAATCAAATAAAATTCATAACAACTAGAGATACATTTATATTACCATTCAAATATTACACTTGCATGTGCAGATAAAAGGAGGGCTTCATATTATCAAGAACTACATAGATACATTTTTCTGTTATATGCAAACATACATATTGTGAAGCCAGAACACCAACATGTTACTTCCTCAAAATAATTAAATTTCATTTTTACAGCAATAGAATTTAATTGCAGTTGACATTTTTTAAAGCCAATACCTTATTTCATCAGAGACAACTATAATTAATCTTTCCATATTGGATGATACTAAACCCAAAGGAGGAAAAGAGAAGCAAGATTATACAACTTTACATAGGAAACTAAAAATTAATTCTTGGATTCTTCATTTCTCTTTCTCTTTGAAATGTTGACAAACTATTTTATGAATAGTCTCTTAGCAGATAGTATAAAATCTATACAGGTCGATGCATAGTACTGTAAGTGACAACCTCTCATAATTTCCCTCACCCCTGAAATGAAAGGGAAAGGTGGGCAGAAATGTCTTCACAAATGTAATAAAGGATCTTGTGATAGGGAGAGTATCTTGGGTTATCCAGGTTGATCCTAAAGGCAATCATATGTATGTTTATGAAAGGCAGGAAGATGGAAAGTTGAGAGAGAAGGTAGGAAGAAGATGGAGCAAGAAGAGATTTGATTATTCTGATCTTGAAGCATAGAGTGATGTGTCCCAAAGTCAAGGGAAGCCAGAAGGAATGGCATCATCAAGCTCTCCCACAGAGCCACTGGGAAGTGTACCCCACCACCTCATGATTTCAGCTAATTTTGGCTTTCTGCTCCCCAGAATGTGAGGGGATACCCTCTGTCATTTTAAACCACTACATGTGTGGTAATTTGTTACAGCAGCCACCAGAAATAATAGATATACAAACCCACATATACATTTAAAGGGAAATGCTAAATGTCACAGCAAAGTCTGCTTAGAAATGAAGGATAGAAACAGACCCCTTACGAGTTCCTGTATCATCCTCTTATGTGAACATTGGAAGGGTACTGGTTTATAAACCAGGCTTTTGAGTTTGGGGCAAGGCCGTGGACTGAGTTCTCCACAACACGCCATCCATCTTGATTCCCCCAGATGCTCTAAGTCACCCTGTGAGGGTGTTTGGAGCCCCACTTTGCAGCCCTGCTTTCCAGTAAGAGTGGGGCATGCTTGGGTGTCCTGCCTCAGGAGCCAGCTCTTTGGAGCACACAGGTCACTAGTTACCTTGTGGGAACTCCTGATTAGAAGTCTGGCTGACTGCAGACATTTAACCTGGTAGAAATAAAGGAACCCAAGAGGTACTTTCAGTGTGCCTTGGCTTGAACTCAGGCACTGTGTTAGCTAAGCAGTGGCTTCTGTACTCACCGGCTCATCTGTGCTTTGGCACCTGTGTGAGCAGGTGGTTCCCACAGACCTTCCCAAAAACGGACAGGCCAGGCTGCTGGCGTTGTGGCAGCAAGTTCCCCAAACCAAAGCCCATCCTCATCCCTAGCCCTGCTTTTCCTAGTCTGGCTTTCTGAGCTCCTATCTTACTCTGTCCTGTGACTGAGCAGGGCTGGGGTTTCAGGGTCTGTGGGAAAAGGCTAACTCGACAGGAAGAAAAGCCCAAATGTCATTTCCAGCTCTCACTTCCAGGCATATGACTTCTACTGTCTACAAATCACATAACAGGCAGCAAAGAAATTTGGGGAAAGGGGGACATCATGTGCATGTCAGTAATTTTATTGATCTGCTCAGACCGCCCCAACAAGATAGCACAGATGGATGCTTTAAATAAAGGACATGCCTTTTCTCACAGATCTGGCTGGGAGGTGGAAAATGAAGATGCCTGCAGCTTCCATGGTTGCTGAGAGCTCGCTCCCCACCTGCAGAGATCAAGTCTCAGCCTACCCCAGCGGGGCTCAGCTCTCATCACCCCATCCAACTTGACCTCCTTGTAGAATCATCTCCAGACACAGCTTCAAGGGGGCTAAGACCTCAGCATGTGGATGTGGGTGGCACACTTCAGTCTAGAGCACAATCACAAAATCTCAGTCTATTTTTTTTTTTTACCATCTGTATTTTAAACTGATTCCTTTGAAATGTTAGTAAATCACTTGATCTTCAAAACGAGCAGTTTCATATGTTCAGCTTCATTGTCAGGCTAGTGTTTTCCTCTACAGTTGATCCTTGGCCGCAGTGGGGTTCTGTTTCTGTGGGGGGAGCCTGGGTACCAGTATTGGAAGTGGCGGGAGGTCTACACTCTTCTCTGTGAACATCTTTGCGTCCAAAGCAGTTTAGAACTAAACAGAAAATTAGAAGAACACAAATTCCATAGTAGGTTGCATGAGCATGGAAGAAAGGAAGTGGTTTTATCCTGATATCTGAACAAGATACCCCACAATAGTTTGGAGCCAGCCTGAGGGTCAAACAGTAGAAATGTTGCAACATATCCACCTCCTGACCCACAGACCACAGTCCCTTCTCTTTGAGTCCACCTTCTCTCGGGCTCTTATTCTACGCTCATCAGCCACAGAAGGGGAAAGAAAATGGCAGACAATGGGTGAGAGGGTTTTTCAGTCAACCTGGAAAGGATGCCCTCTGTTTCCCGTAATCCACTAGCTGGAACTCTGCATGGTTGCACTTGCTGTGACCTGTGTGTGTGTGCAGCCAGCAACAGGTGATCATTGAAGGAAGACTCAGTCTTGCCATACACCCCTTGCTTTCTGAATACCCATTTCCATTTACCTTTGTTTCTCCAAACTTCTTTCTTCATCTTCCCGCCACAAGAAAGTAAATTTGTTGAAAGGAAAGGGTTTCTGTGTCTTTCTCAGTGTGGTATCCCCAGTGCCTGAAATCCAATTGCCTCATAAAATGTTGGTTGACTGGCTGACTGAGTGACTCCATGAGCCAGTTCCAGCCCAGGGTCTCCTTTTCTCTGCTGCCGACACAGTGATGATAAAATCTCAGTCTCACTGGAGGCTGCGGATCCCCTAACTAAATTTGATCTACACAGCTAGCTCAGCCTGACTGTTCCTCAAACCCGTTTACCATTTCCTGATCTATAAAAGCTTCTCAGGACTCCCCTTTCTGTTCTAGCAACACACTAGTGTCTGCAGGAATTGAAGATGCTTCCAAGGATTCAACTTCTTTATTTTCAAAAGCACATTCATAAGAAAAGTGGTGGAAGTATGGGAGACACCAATTTGTAGGTGCATGATCTGGCATTGTAAATATTCAGGCTTTGATGACTTGTTGATAAAGTCAGACTTTGATGACTTGCTGATAAAGTCAGAACATTTTTTGCTTCCATCACAATCCTGTGCTACAGGAATTGTTACTTTCACATCGTAAATACAGAAACCTACATTCTAAGAAGGCAGGACAGAATTTGTCCAGATTTAGACCAAAATTAAGTCAGATAGTAAAGCATCTTCTCAGGGATGTCTCACTGTAAAGCTCATGTCATTTAGTCATTTGTGATTCAGCATTGTTGAATGAATGATGGAGGGAGACAAAAATATATTTAGGTATATAAAAAGCATGAACAAAGCAGAAGGCAATTCTCCACAGTAAAGAAGGCTCTTCAGTTGAAAATGAGCTTAAAGACTATTCCTCTTCATACCACTTACCTGGGCCCTCCCTAGTGGTATAGTCTCAGTATCGTCAAGCTATCACCAGCCACCATGGCCTGAGTTCGATCCCACAGCCAGGAGACAGCTGCGCGGCAGACCTCTCCTGTCTCACTCGCGGCTCTTCTCAGCAGTGTAGAACAGTAGATCCTCCTGTTCTGCTCCCTACTCTGCCTCTGGAGGCCTCTCTCACCCTGTACCTCTCGCCTGTACCCCAGTTCTTGCTGTATCTATAAATCTTTTAAAAATATATCAATTTCCTGGTTATTTGGCTTCATTAATGGGTTTTACAGTGAAGGGAGAAGTAGAAGATCTTTTGCTCTCAAGTGACTCCATGCCCATGACATCAGCTGCCTCCTGTGTCGCCTTGCGAGACTCACAGAACATTCTCCCCTCCAGAGAGAATTTTTAGGTAGGCGGAATGCTCTCCATCAAGGCATTTGGACACACAAATGTTTAAATTATGGCATGTAGGTCACTTACAAAAAGAGGACAACTATTTCTGGTAACATTTTTAAATTTATTGTGATGAGTCAAGGCTAATGCAAGGTGAACCCCTCCTTTTACCATCATCTGCACAGCTACATTAGCTCATCAATGTATTAAAAAATGGGCCTCTGGACAGTAAGTTGGCAATTTGGCAAATTGCTCATGTATAATGCAATAGAAGACACTCTAGTTTCAACTCAAACTGATTCCAACTGGACTTTTCATGAATGATTTTGATTTTATCATAAAATCTTATGTGTTTATTCAAAAGCCGAATGAAAAAATCCAACTATCTATTAATTTTTATTATTATTAGCTCAATGTTTTTTATTGGCACATGAAAAGAGCTTACTTTTCACTGGATGATTAATTATGGATTTTTTTTTTTTCTCTGAAAAACAAACACATTCATCCAGGATGCTGACTTTATTTGGCTGTTTCATGCCACATGCTTTATGCACTTCTGCATTTGTGAGACGGATGGATTCGAAGTCTCTTGGGACAAAGGGTCTCTCTTATATTTGTATGCCCAACAGTTTATTCACCAGAATTTTTTCCACTCAGGAGCAGTTTCATTTAAACCATTGTTTTGAATAAACATTATGTTAATGAACTCCATTTTCTCGCTTCTTTTTTTCATAATTAATGGGCTATATTTTTTAGAACAATGTCAGCTTTACAGAGTAGTTGAGCAGGTAGCACAGGGAGATCCAGGCACCCCCTCCCCTGAGTCCTTCCTTTCTTCCAGTTACCTCTATTATTAACATCTTGCATTAATGTAGTACCTTTGTTATAATTGGTGATCCAATATTAATACATTATTAATCGTTAAACCCTGTAGTATACATTATGGCTCACTCTTACTCTTTGTGCTGTGTGGTTCTATGAGTTTTCACAAATGCATAATGCCGTCTACCACCATTATAATATACAGAATAGTTTCACTGTTAAAAACTCCCCTGGTGACACATCTCTTCCCTCTTCCCATTGGCAACCATTGTTTTCTTCTTTCTGATTGTACCAAAGTTTGCACTGAACTTTCATTTGAATTTTGAACAAGTCTGGCGTATCATCAATGCTGATCCCATTTTATTTTCTTGTAAAGTCAATTTCCCTTTTCAATTTCATTCATTATTCATTCATATATTTATTGACAAACTTCTCTTTTTTTCAAATTTATTTATGTATACAAGAACTGGGGTACATACCAGAGTGTTGGGGGTGAGAGGATTCCCCAGAGACAGAGTGGGGAGCAGAACAGGCAGATCTACTAAGTATACTGCTGAGAGGAGCAGCGGGCGGGTTTGGAGAGGTCTGCTGCACCCTACGTGAGTCAGCTCCGGGGCTGGGAGTCAAACTCAAGCCCTAGTGGTGATACGCTGAGACTTAACCCCTAGGCCACCAGAGAGTCCTTATTGACAACTTTTATGGAGCATTTGCTTTGGAATAGGGATGGTGCTGGTATTGGGATTATAGTAAAAAATGAGGCATCCATTCTGCCCTTATAGACGATTCATGATTCTATTTCCTTAAAAATACAGTAGGGAGAAAGCCTCTACTTGCCATTCCACGGTGAGGGGTAATTAAATCCCCCTTTGGAGGTGTTGCCAAGAGCAAGTGCTTGCTTTGGTGCTTAAGAGGATACAGGCTGGATACTGTACTTGGATGACTAAGGCGGCAGCTGGTACAAGAATCTAGCAACACCGACACTTTGGAAATGAGCCCTCCAGAAAGAAGACACTCATATCTACATCACTGTCATTTCATCCACACTGTGTTCTCCACAAATCCAGAATTTAACACACTTACCACCCCCACCTGCCACCAAGACCTATCCCTGGAGAGCAGTGTGCACCCACTCACTACCCAGAGCCACTGTCACATGATGGGGTGAATGAGGAGGACTTCACAGGGCATCTAATTCTAAAGGTGTTCAGCATGGGAGCACATCTCTCTTCATGAAGACCTTCCAGAAGGTGATAACTGCCAGCTTCCAGCTTGTGTATTTAAAGTCTCTTAAGGATAATGATGATCATAATGATACAAAAGAAGGAGACAACTACATTTACCTTAAGCCATTTCTCTCTGAGAAATGATTTCCAGAAGGATACAATTTTCCTCTCTTTATTATATGTGAAGAAATGATTACTGTCTAATATTTTGTGCTAAGGTTTCTTTAAAACATTCAGAGGGGAACCTCTGCATTTTTCTTCAGGGAGAGGTAAGAGGACTGGAGTGAATTATGGGGACAAATTTTTGGAGGCTAGGGTGAGAATGAGAAGATATAGTGTGTTTTATGGACATACAGAACCACTGCGCAGAGCTGTCCCATCCTAAAACTGTGTTATCAGGATGTTGGGACTGGAGGTGCCATTCAAAATGGGTGTAGCTTGGGAGGCCAGTACAAGACTGCTGTGATCAAAAGCATGCGTCAGTCTTCTTCAGGTATTTCTCTTGCCACACTAATCTGCTCCTTATTTCCAGAATATGCTCTCCATTGCTTCACTAGTAGTACTTTACTTGATGTTTCATCTGCTTAGTATCTCTTTTATCCCTTAGGATTTTTTTTTAAAGATTTATTTATTTGTACTGACAGAACTGGGGTACAGGCCAGAGGCTCAAGAGCGGCGAGAGGCTTCACCAGAGACAGAGAGGGGAGCAGAACAGGCAGATCGACGAAGTACACTGCTGGGGGAGCAGCGGGCGGGTCAGGAGAGGT
>NW_004567136.1:3977338-3981870 GCF_000260355.1 Condylura cristata | reverse complement strand
TGGGGGAGCAGCGGGCGGGTCAGGAGAGGTCTGCCGTGCCATGTGGTCTCCTCCGGGCCAGGCGGGAATCGAACTCATGCGGGAGTGGCTTTAGCTTTTCAGTGCTGTGCTTTAACCCACTGCGCCACCAGGGAGGGCCCCCCTTAGGATGTTTTTATCCAAAAATAACACCTACAAGACTCCCTATTCTCTAACTTAAATTCTTCTACTCTCAGAGGGCCAATAGTAAAATTATGGTAGCTTTCATCCTCTGATCCCCTGTGTGTTTAGTTTTAAGTTGTTGATTCTTAACTGTGACACACATTAGAATGACCACAAAAACTTTAAATACACAGCTGACTGGGTCAAACCCCAGACTAAATGAATCAGACAAGTAGGAGGCAAGAACATGGCAGTGATATCAAAACCAAAACCAAACGAAAACACCAAATAACCTCTCTAAGTGATGATGATGTGTTTCCAGGTCAAGATTAGTCATCATGTGAAGAGGCCAAATGCCAATACCAGTGAAGCCTGTTTAGCTTTGAACAGAGACAACTATCCCACTGCTTCTTTAAAAACCCTTACAACATAATGGACAATGAGAGTCATTTGTCCCAAGGCAGAATAAGCACATATAATACAACTGTTAACATTCCCAAAATAAACAAACATAAAATCCTTCTGATGCCAGGTTAAGATTCTTTTCATGTGTAAAGGTCATCTAACCAATTTGTGGGTTTTGACTTTAGAGGTGTCCAGAGTCTGGAAGGTTAGAACCAAAAATCTGCTCATAGCTGAGTGTGGTTAAAAAAAAAAAAAATAGTGTATCTGAACACAGGAATGAGGATAAAGCTTGCTTGTGTTGGGACCAGGCATTTAGACAGAGGATCTGAAACCAAAAGGTCAGTTCAAGGTGGGAAAGTAAAGTAGGGTGTGGAAACCAATATTCTAATACCCTTGCTTTTACCAAGGATATCTAGTCTTTGTATTTCTTTTCTACACATCGGAGTCATGAATAAAGAGATCCAAGAGAGGCTGGTAAGTAATGGAGACTTCAGCAGCAGACAAGCAAAGGTTTCAGCAGGGAAGCAACTTATGTGTAAGATTGGGAGCAGCCCCAAAAGCCCCGACTCCTCCAGACTCCCTCCATGGAAGGACTGGCTTTGAGAGTGGAGCTGTCAGATCAAATACAGGATAACTGGTTAAATTTGATTTTCAGATAAACAACATTTTTTTAAGTCTAAGTATGTCCCCAACATTGCATGGAATCAGCTGGCAGGCTTGGGTAGCTTGTGGGACAGGAGGAACTGTTCAGCTCAAACACTCCTGATGGCCAATTCCTTCTTGCAGTGATACCCTTCCTCTGCTTATGTGTCCCACATCCAGCTGGCTGTACCATCACCCAGTTGACTCCCGTTAAATCAATTGAAATATTATGGGAATGGTGTTAGGAACAGATGGGCTTGAACACTTTGTTGTGGGAGTTTACATTCAATTTTCCAGTGAAGGAAAGCCTGGATATGAGCTTAAATTGATTTGGCTGCATGTCTAAAATTTACTTAAGTAAATTTTTATAATCTTAGAAAAAAAAAAACTAAAAAAAATCATTTGATTGATTTTTTTGTCCAGAAGTTTCCATGTGTTAATATAAAGAGATTACTCTAAATGATGTATTCTTTATTATAATAGTAGATTAGCCTTTTAAACTTGAGGTCTTTTTAATCAATAGAAATTGGCAGAAATGGTTTTTCACTTTCTATTGATTTAGCATTATAATTGCCATCTAATCAAAGCTCTAGAGAGTCTTATTTAACTCCTTTCGTTATTTATGAGTAAATCACTGCCTTCTTGGAGAAATGTTGGTGCCAGAAACATAGGAAGGTACAATGTGAACTTGGGATCCTGTGACACAGAAAAAGAACATTTGAAGATATGAGGCCATTTTGGAGCTATGCAGCTCTGTCCAATGGAGCATATTTAAGCAATGACTTACACAGATTCATGGAACTCAGAACAGAAAGTCAGAAAAAACTTAAACTGCTATTACTCTGAAAATCAATGTCTTAATTTTGCTTTCTAGTAGAAGCTATCAAGGAGATGACCAAATAAGCCCAGGAGATGAAAGAATGGTATTTTGCAACATGAGAAAACAACTAATAATGACTGAGTGAAAGACATGACAGAATTACAAAAATCATCATTCTGGTATCCATACCATTCATGGAAAACTGAGTATTCGAATAATGCTAACACAATTCCACAAAGACTAACATCAAGGGGGGGGGAACCTAACTGCATCTGAAAGGTCATACTGTTCTCACCCTAATTCAGTTGTCAAGTTCCCATCACTCACCACTGGTCAACCAGATGCCCTATTCACGATGTGATAGAGTACAAAATACACAACATCACAGAGAATGAATGTGTGTCAGTAATATTTTGCATGAATGTGTCAGACTTTCAGATCAGAGTGTAGAAACTATAGGAGGGAGGAGACTAAACTGAGAAAGATTGTCAACGCATAACCAGACAAACCCAGAATATTTTACTGAGGCTGCCTAGCTTGTGAATAGTTTTATCTTTAAGTCAATGTGATGAATAAAGAAAGGGGACATGTATGTACTACTGTATCAAAGAAAGGGAAATGTAACAGTCATCATCATCAGAATTCAATGTGTAGTTATGAATTTGGATCCTGTCAGGAAAAATATGAAAATCTTTTCCAGATAATTTAGGAAATCTGATATTGAATGGGGTAATAGTTTGATATAGCAAGATGTACATTGTTAGACTAAAAGTTTTTACATTTTACATGCACATGTGCAAAGAAAAACATCTTGAGGCACCCACTGGGACTCTGGATGGCAGAACGGAACATCATCATTTTCTTTCTTCTTTTTTTTTAAAGGTAGTTTTTTTCTTTTTAATTCATTTATTCATACAGAACTGGGGTACAGGCCAGAGATGCAGAGGGTGAGAGGATTCACCAGAGACAGAGTGAGGAACAGAACAGGCATATCAACGAAGTACACTGCTGAGGAGAGCAGCGGGAGGTCAGGAGAGGTCTGCCGCGCCATGTGGTCGCCTCCGGGGCAGGCGGGGTTCGAACTCATGCGGAAGTAACTTAAGCTTCTTAGTGCTGTGCTTTAGCCCGCTGAGCCAGCAGGGAGGGCCACATCATCATTTTCTTAATCAATTTCTTTGATTTGCTTTCTAATTTTTGAAATGGCTAAAACTTATTTTAAATTAAATAACACAAGTATTTCTGGTAAACACTTTTTAAGTAAGATTAGTGATTGGATTTTGCCTTTTGGAACACTGAGGTTTTGCACTGAGTGAGGTTCCTTAGAGTTTCTGAATGGCTCCAATAACATGGCTCCCGCCTTTTGATTTCACATGGTTTGCCAACCTAGCCTGAAAGAAATCCTTTCTAAATCCCTTGAGAAAATTCTATTTTCACTGAACTTTTGATCTTACCAAAAGCAATATTTGTAAAGAGGAGCCTACTGCTTCTCTTTACAAATTCAGTCTGATGTTACATCAAAGAAATTCAGATAAACATAGGGGTAATAAGTTTCAAGTTCAAGATAAATTCCTAATTTAAATTTCTGAGGAAGTGTTTGAAGTTTTTATGTAACTATAACAGAAGCATCAGGAAAATAATAAAAGATAAGCTTACAAGCAAACATTAGTAAAAGAGCTAACACCGTAATTTTTATTAATGTGTTTAATAATAAAATATTGAGTCAATGAAAAATGGAATTTATTCCAAAATATGTAAGTTTCAGTTTTAAGACATATGTAGAAATTTTCATGAAGGGTTATTCTTTTCTAGTGTCTATATAGCCAATATTTTGTTTTTCCCAACAATACCTATCCTATGGCCTTGCAGAAAAGGATATTCAACACATATTAAGTGACTATTTGCATTTCCCCCAACTAAACAAAGAGAATTTTCTCTGCTGCATACTTAAGCTATTTTTACCCAGCTGTTTGAAAATGAAAAAGTATAGTTGGACAGTGCTTGTAGCTGAAAACAGCTCATGATGACTTTCACATTTTTGTGGCTAGATTCACTGTATGATGAATTTCTTTGGGTAGTGTTTAGATAGCAGCTAAATGTAAACCTACAGATAACTAATTCTTGTAGTATAAAGTCATATTACTGACTATAAGTCCACAGTGCCTTATGCAAAGATTTTACAATTAGATATGCTTGGGCATTAAAATATTTTGAAGTTAATAAGTAACTTGGTGCATATCGTCAAGTCTATAGCAGTGTCTATGAGAGGCCTGTGTAATCAAACATATTAATGCTCTGCAGTGAAATGTAGAACTAGCTCAAGGTATAATAAAGTCTACAAATAGCTTATTAGTTCAGATCAGATTTTGCTGGTGCTTGAATTTTGGTGCCAAAGTTTGGTTCTCAGAGCTTTGAAGATGTCAGAATTGCAGATAAGTATTTTTGATAGTAACATAGACTAGCATCATTCATCAATAATCTGTTATCAAGTAAATTCTATTCCCTTTTCTTTTTTTTTTTTTTTTTT
>NW_004567136.1:3967692-3976937 GCF_000260355.1 Condylura cristata | reverse complement strand
AATCCAGTCATCTACTTTTGGGCATTTGGGCTGCTTCCATGTTTTTCCAATTGTAAATAAAGCAGCAATAAACATGGGGGTACAAGTATCTTTTTCAATTCTATTCCCTTTTCAATGGAAGCTTTCACAAACATTTTCTCAGTGTTTAGACGAAACTGTTGCAGATGATGCTTTAAATATTCCATTGTCTTGATAATAAGTGGATTCTTTCAGAGTTGATGTTTGTGTTATATTTTACTTAAAGATTGAGAGGAATAAAGTAAGAATTCCAACCCCCAATTCTCAGTCTGTCACAAGCTGGCTGCGAGTGTCCTAGCACAGAGAAAAGATGGGTGGACTATGCCTGATGATCATTCCAATGAGTCCCATTACCTTTTGGGAGCAAAGGTACACATTGTCTACTCCATGTGAGAGTATAGAAAATTTATGCCATTTCAGAATAACTAAAGTAAATGACTACTTCAGACAATGAATGGTTTGCAGCATCTTTGAGGAATATAATAATGTGAAAATGGGCAGAAAGTCATATTTTAAGTAAATATCTGTTAAGATGAGACTACGAAGGTGTATGTTAGACTGTTTAATTCATTTCAGCAATTACTGATTGGGAACAAGCAACTACATTTCAGTTTTCTGTCAAGTGAGGTGATAACCATTTAAGCCTCACAGGGTTGTTTAGCAGATAAAATGACTTAATATGTGACTATAGTTTGCAAACTTTCAAGTGATGAAACTGTTTATATATCTATTAACTTATTATTTTCCAATCAGAATTTAAAACATTTGAACCATTATGAGGTAGCCTTCTTCATATGTCCAATCCATATTTCTGACTCATTTGCCAACAAAATTCTTCTGCTTAAGTGTTAACCGACATCTTTGTGAAGAATTTTACACAAATTAAGATTCACAGAAAATGTAGAATCACATGTCCCTATTTATTAAAACCACTATCAAGGGCCCTCTCTGGTGGCATAAGGGTTAAAATGTTAGTGCTATCCAAAAACACTGATTGAAAAAGATACCTGCACCCCCATGTTTATTGCTGCTTTATTTACAACTGAAAAAACATGGAAGCAGCCCAAATGCCCAAAAGTAGATGACTGGATTAAAAAGATGTGGTACATATATACAATGGAATATTACTCAGCCACCAAAAAGAGAAACACATGTCTTTTACAGCAACTTGGATGGAGCTGGAAAAGATCATGCTTAGTGAGATAAGCCAGAAAGAGAAAGAAAAATACCAGATGGTTTCACTCATAGTAGAGTATAATGGACCAGGCGAGAAAATAACAAAAATAATGAACAACCATATACCAGAGACATTTTGTGGGGGTGGAGTGGGGAATGGGATCAAAAATGGGGTAGGGGGAGGGAAGTTCACGGGATTATGGTAATGGCACATGGGTGACTTGGTGATGGGAAACCCGCGGGGATTACAATTGAGATGGAAAAAAAATGTACAAAATGATGTAAAAATAAACTGTTATAACATAAAAAAATAAAAAAAAAGGAAAAAAAAACTGTTACTGCTATCAAGGTAGTGCTAGCCACTGCAGCATGAGTTTGATCCCCGGCCATGGAGGTGACCCACATGGTATAATAGACCTTTCTGGTCTTGCCTGCTCCCCTCAGCAGTGTGTTTCAGTAGATCTGCTCGTTCTGCTCCCCACTCTGTCTCTGGTGAACACTTTCACTCCCCACACTTCTGGCCTGCACCTTCATAGTCACCCCATGGGTGTGGGGCCCTGGCTGCAGCACTGGATGTGAATAGATTTTGAACTTCAACAGGCAGAGTCAGTGACCTTCAGCAGCTCTGGTCTCCCGGAGTTCTCTGCCTAGTCATGTCAAATCTTCTATCCCATTCCAGAACCTTTGTTTTCCTTTGTTAGAGATCTAAAACATGAACTGGCAAAGGGTATGAATGAACAAAGCATGCATAGTCACTGCAGGAAGTTTCTTTTCATGGCACCTTTTGAAAAAAAAATATAAGTGTGGTCTTTATTTTCACACATCCTTACATTTCCTCCCAGACTTGTCAGTGAAAGGAGTTAGGGAATTGTCATGTTGGCCACACATTGCCAGGGGAAGGATCTGTGATGCTGATCATTTATGTGGAGAAGAGTAAGGAATGTTAGAATGGAACAAAGCATGTTTTATACTGTCACCTTTTTAAGGAAGGGAGGACAGGATGGAAGAGCTTAATAACACTGAGGTTGGAGGAAGGAATATTTACCTCATGGATACAGATTTGTCTCTACAGGACCTTGGACTTGTATAGTTAGACAATGGCTAGAACAACAGTAGCTGAGTAAACCCTGCAAAAGCCACCACATACCCAGTGCTGATTAGTTCAGAACGGCTTCCCAGATTTCCAGCATTTGACAAATGACCTGCAGCATTGCCCTTTGTAACAGAGTTAATGATTCTGAGTATGGATAGAAAGTAAAAACTGAATAAAGAATAAATCAAATAGAGGGCATTTTCATCTATCATACCAGCTTCAAATATATTTTTTTGGTCAGAAAATTATTCTTTAGTCAGATCTATTAGTCCAGAAGGAAAGAGTTTGCTCTTTTTTTTTTTTTTTCCAAAATCAAGTTTAAAAGTTAAAACATGATTTTTAAATGCCTCTTTCAGAGTCAAGTGAAACCACAGGCAAGCAGACATGCAGGGATTGTGTCTTCTGCATTTTAATGGCTTCATATGGGGTCACCCCATGAGCTCCTCATATAGATGTGGGCTGTTTGATTGCACCTGTGTTTCAATTCTCTTTATAGATTGGAGAAACAGAGCAATCAAAAGCACTGGATTAAATATAGGCATTATAAAGAGTGTTAAATGTTGACTCCTTCCTTCAAGGAAATAAAAAACATATAAATGAAAAGATCTTCAACACATACACAAGTGTCAGAAAATGGAAACGCAGGAAAGATCTCTAGGTGTTAACCACTACATAACTGGAATAGGCAATGGGGAATGGTGGACTGATGAAAAAATAAAAATGATCTACTTAGTTTTGCTCTTTGATTTTACATAAAATGAATGGGTGTGTGGACCTCTCTGTTGCAGAGTTGGGGGGGGGGTACTCTGGAAACAACCACACTGACTCAGGATGGCAGTTAGTGTTCATGGATGACACTGTTAGTGCTTTTATAGCCTGATTTGAGCTTTGTCGCATCCAGCTGATTGCACCTGCACAAGAGTTTGATGCTTCTGTATCTTTGTATTTGGCCTCGTTCAGAACAAGGGTCTCTCACAGCATCAAGCAGGCAATCTAGGGTCTGGGTCACAAGTCCTGCAGGCTTGAAAATGGTATCACTTTCTTAAGAAAACCAGCACATTATGTATGTTCCTTAAATTTATCATTCCAGGACTTTACTTCTTGCCAGAGTTCCTAAAAATATGACCACAGCCTCAAAATTTGAAATTAAGATGCTGTCATTTACTAGGAATATACATATAGGAGGAGAACACAGTAGCCAAGGAGTCAGAGCCAAGAGAACCTTCAGCAAGGGCACAGCACAGACATGCGATCTCTTCTGCAACTGCCCCGTGCCTTGGACTGACTTACTCTTCTAGAACATTTCCTTTTTGTTACCTGTGTGACATAAGGAAGATTTGGGGAGAAGCCTCTTGTGACAGGAGTTTTGGACCTCTCTGATAAGGGAATGGTGAGTTGATGCTTTATTTGATTTTGAGGATGCTTTCTCATTTGTGCTCACAAAAATGTGGCCCCTTGTATGTGATGTCCCAAGGGCACTTGTCTCTTTTAGGAGTAATGAACTTTTCACTAGAGCCAGTCAAGCTGTTGATACCCCGAGATCCTTAATATTGTAAATCCAGATGAGCTCAAACTGGACCTCAGAACTCCAGCACACAGCTTTCTAGAAAGAGCCAGACAAGTGTGTGCAATGTCTTGTTCTGTAGGTGGAGAAGCCACCTCGGGTTCAATCCATTGGCCACGATTTGAAAAGCATTCTGGAAGACTGAGCGTGGGGCTTGCAAAGACGATTGCGGAAACAGGTAAGGAGAGGGATATGCTTGGGCCCAAAAGCACATTCCCTAGCTACTCTTGGTTAATAGGTTTTTGCTGTGCTTCTAGTATTTTTAATGAGAAAAATAGAAATCAATATTAAATCCTGCTATAAAGTGCTTCCAGTCTTAAGGATTAGACTTGGAAATGGAGAGTTTCTCATCTCATAGGATGGGTTCAATGTTCTCAATGATGCCATAACTTGCTCTATGGATTATATGGGCTGTAGATGCCACTGATTTTTTTATATTTGAGCTTCTATAGTCCTGAGGCTCCCTGGAAACCTTGTCTGTGGTCAGACAAAATGAAAAATAATAGCAGATGCTGCCTAAAAAAGGGATATTTTAAAGGCACAAGATAATTTTTTAACAGCTGCAAAAACAAAGCTCATAAAGAGAAAGAACATTTGCCCCCAATATTTTAACTTAGCTCAATAAACATTCACTTTACCCTTCCCATATTAATGTTAGAGGAAAGAGCAGAGAATGTTGGAGAGAATGTTGCCCTTAAAAACCCAAGACTATTTTTCTCCAGTAAATGACCTCTACATGAAAGGCTCATGTAGGAAGAAGCAGAATTATTTGAGCCACTTGTTAGCCCATAAAAAGACAGTGTTTCAGAGGTGTTTTGCACAGCAGGAGCATATAGGTCTCTACCATATTATACACATACCTAGAAGTTTTTAGTAGAGAAGGATTTCCAGAAGAATTTCCTAAACACCAGGGTGTTAAAATAAATGATAGAAAATACCTATGTGAGCCCCATAAGTCCAGGGGGACACAATAGCATTGGACTTAGCAGTGGCTGCTAGAAATGTGGCAATTACTGGACCACTTATATGTCTCATATTCAAGACAAATATTACTGTCACATTTGCCGGTGTGCATGGGTTTAACCAAAGCCAAGGTGAGAACTGGGAACAACAGATATCATTTCTCCTTTGAAGTAAGAGCTCTGATTGTGTTCCATAAACACTTTTCAATAGTAGGGTATCTCATCATGGAGTCACAAAATTTATCTTAACAATGTCTGGCTTTCTTCATTGTTTATTCTTCCCACATTCTGGATTCTATTGGAAACTTACTTTGTAAGAAAATGCAATTTCTTTGAACATATGAAGGAATAGACAGGGATTTCAACAACATTGGTTTACTGCGTTTCAAACAATAAAACAGCTTTCTAGCTTATTCAGATATAAGTGACATATGATAGTATATTAGTTGCAGATATACAGCATAATGATTTTTTTTCTATATTTCAATATGACTACTTCCATAAATCTAGTTACCAACCGACACCATAAAAAAAGTAACAAAACTTTGCTCCTTGTGATGAGAACTTGCAGAAATTATTTACCAGGCCACTTTCAAGTCTGCATTGCAACACTAGTGACTGCAACTGCAGTCATCACACTGTGATTGCAGCCCCTTGAAGCTGATTTCACAACTGGGAGTTTGAACATCTTGAAACTTTTCACCCATCTTGTCGACCATGTCTATCTCTCCTCCCCTCTGGCAGTCACCAGGCGACTGTATCTTTGAGATGCTATTTTATTTTGTTTGTTTACTTGCTTTGCTTTTTAGCTTCTGCATATAAATGAAATTGTATGCCCTGTGTCTTTCTCTGAATTATTTCACTCAACATAATTCCCCAAGTTCTACCCATGGCATCACACATAGCGAGATAATGTTCATTTTTCTGCTTATGCTTCATTTATATGAGTAGACCTACCACGTTGTCTATCCCTTTACCAATCGGTGGGCTCTTAAGTTGTTTACATATCCTAGCCAATTCATGTATCAGTTCTATTTTTAATTTTTTGAAAAACCTTTACATGATCTTCCATATTAGCTGTACCAGTTTGTATTCCCACAGGAGTGGAGAAGATATTACCCTGTGTGTATTTGGTTAGCTTGTTGATTGAATGATCAAATAGCATCATTTAAATGCTCTGATTTTATTAGAGGCCTGTATCCAGGTCTCTGCAACAATGACCACATAGTTCCAAACTTTTTGTCTCAGATCCTTCGACTTCTCTCATGAACAACCCTACGCAAGATGTGTAGCCCTTTCTCAATAGTTTCCCCTGCTGATAAGAAAAAGAGAAGCCAAACCCCAGAGCTCCCATTCACAGCTCCTCTGTAAAGATGTAGACACAAGCCTGGCTTAGCTCAGTGAGTCCAGCAGCTGCTGTTATGGTCCCTCAGGTGGAAGCTTCCTCGGATTCCCCCTGAAATAATGCCTGGAAAGTTCTCTGTAAATGGGGTTTTCCAAGTATCTGTCTCTGTCTCTCAATTTAAAACATATTTTAGTCTTTCAGGTAGTGCAGTATTCCCTAAGAAACTGTTAAACAAGTTTTTCATAAATAGAATCTTTCTAGCAACTCTGGGACTCTAGAAAAACCAAACTCTCAACATTGAGTGAGTTTCTATCCAAAACGCCTTATGTTAACTGAGTCTAGTCTTGGTAAGACCACAGCTATGCCAGTGAGGCCAGGCAGGCAGATAACGGGAAGTTCCAGAACCCTCGGTGGCTTTTTCAAGCTTTAATGCTTTTTCTACACCAACTTCTGTGGAGCAAGCCTCAGGCTGCTGAGATAGGGAGGCCTGGAGACTGGCAAGTCTCATGACTTCATCTGGGCTCTCTGGCATTCTCTCATGGCTGCTTCCTCTTGTTGCCATTCCGAATAGCCGTTCTCTGAGTAACGCACAGGTGAGTACACTTGTACATGTGCACACACCTGTGCTCAGGTGTCCACAATCAGGCATTTGTGCTTCATGCCCACACCCCCAAGCACCTCCTGCATCAGCACAATCAAGGCCACAGATGACAGCCCCACCAACTTCAATTACCCTACATCAGACAATCTTGATTTTTTTCTTTCATGCTCCATTGGTTTACAATACTATATGTGCAGAAATGTAGCATTAATCTTAATAACTGTGGGTACACTGCCATACCCACCACCAAATTCTAGTGCCACCCATCACTCTCAGATTGACCCCCTCTTCCCTTCTCTTTGATAACTTCCATTTTGTGTCAGACGTAAGAGTTATTTTTTTGTTTGCTTTCTTTCTTTATCTTCCACATATACCATCACAAGGTCACATAAAATCATTCTGTATTTCTCTTTCTGACTAGTTTTGCTTAGCATAATCATCTCAACTTCAATCCATGTCATCACAAAATGCAACCTCTCATCTTGTTCTTACTGCTGAGGCCTCCTATGGAATATATTGTTAGTCTTCACTGAGAGATGTTTAGTTACACTCACAACTCAGCTACTGTGGATAGTGTTAGTTTAAATTGGAGTGCATGTATCTTTTCAAATTAGTGTTTTTATTTTCCATGGATAAATACCTGGAAGTGGAATTGTTCATTGATACATTTTTTTATGAAAAAATTATCTTTACATATAAATATGCATTTTTTATATCACTTTCTATAGTTGGCAGCTTCTACAACATAGTAAATATAGTAGAATATATAATTATTTAAGAAATAAAATACAGTGTGAGGTATTTTTTCTGTCATTATAGATGATGGTTAAGAGCCACTGAAATTCTGCCCTTTCAATATCCTGCTCCATTTTCACAAAGAGTCCTTTTAGTTCACAGGTACCCTCTCTATTTAAAAACTCCCTCAGAAAATGCTGGTTGTTCCTAAGCCTACAATTACAGTGTAAAGCCAAGAAGTTTAAATATCAATATTTCTCCTCTTCCCTGTTGAGTAAGCAGCAATCACCTCAGAAAAACTGAGAAAACAGGCAAAAACAAGGAGACAAAACAAGAAGCAGCAGAACTAGGGGTGTGGAGTGGAAGCAAACAAGATTTTTTCATTATAATCACAATCTGGTTTGAGGGTTTGTACTATGCTTATTACGTTGAAATGATCAAAGTATAATTGACTTGAAGTTACGCTAATATCCTCTGCTGATATTGGGCTGAAAGAGACAGAGGGCCAGAAGACACCTACGCCAGAGAAATCTAAGAATGGTGTTAGAAGCCAAAAAGCTCGGTGTAAGAGGTAGAATTGCCCTTTGCGGAAATTAAGCCATTTTATCTTTTAGGCTATAGAATCTGTAGACCTTTTCCCTGTTTCTTTCTGAACTAAGTGATGCACTCCTTCGCTTTGTATTGTCATCAGCCTGGGTGGAGGCTTATCAATTGGATTGATTTTTTTTTAAGGAACAACATTTTGCTCCATTCACTCTTTCTCTTTTTTCTATTTTTAATAGCACACATTTCTCCTTTCCTTCTTCCTGTTCCTTCGAGTTTATTTCCTTTTTTCTTCAGTTTCTTAATGGAGGGATTTAGGTTACTGATTGATACTTTCTTGTTTTTACGCATGTACCAAGTGTAATGAGTGCCCTTCTTGGCTCTGCTTTTGCTACATTTTGTGTATTTTGCTGTGTTTTCATTTCATTTTGCTTCAATATTTCATTTCCTTTGAGCCTTCCCCCTTGACTCGTGGCTTTGCAGCTGTCTTTTTCATCTCCATGTGCATGTAGATTTTCCTGCTGCCCTCTTGTCATTATTTTCCATTATGGTCAACAGCATAGACTTTGTTAATTTTGTGTAGCGTTGGTTCACATTCCAGGATATGGTCTATCTTAATGAATGCTCCTTGTGCCCTTGCATAAAAAGTGCATTTTGCTATTTTTCAGTGGAGTGTTTTATAGATTTCAATTAGATCATGTTGATCGATTCTTGCTGACTTATAGACTATTTCTTTTAGTTAGTAAGAAGGGAATGCTGAAGTACCCAACTATAATCGTGGATGTGTCTAATTCTTTTTTAAGGCCTATATAAGTTTTTCTTACATATTTTGTGTTTTCTACTCTCTGTATTCTATTGCCACATATATATTCTATTATCTGATGATTATTATGTCTGCTTGGTGGAGTAATCATTTTATCAATATAAGTCATGTCCCTCTTTTCTCTATTACTTGTCTTTGCTATAAAGTTTATTTTATCTGGTATAAATATAGTTACCCTGATTAAAAAATAAAAAAGAAAAGAAAAACTAATGTGGGCCCTTCCTGGTGGCACAGCAGTTAAAGTGCAGCACTAAGAAGCTAAAGCCACTTCAGAATGAGTTCAAACCCCGCAGCCCCGGAGGTGACCACATGGCGCGGCAGACCTCTCCTGACCCGCCCACTGCTCCCCTCAGCAGTGTACTTCATCCATCTGCCTGTTCTGCTC
>NW_004567136.1:3955224-3967592 GCF_000260355.1 Condylura cristata | reverse complement strand
CCCACTGCTCCCCTCAGCAGTGTACTTCATCCATCTGCCTGTTCTGCTCCCCACTCTGTCTCTGGTGCATCCTCTCACCGCCCCTGCACCTCTAGCCTGTACCCCAGTTCTGTATGAACAAGTAAATAAATCTTAAAACAAACAAACAAATCAATGTTTGCCTGGTATATTCTCTTTTTTCCATCCTAGAACTTTCAACCCATGCCTATTATCGAATTAAAAATGAGTTTCTTTGAAAGGTGTGTACATTAGCTGAGTCATATTTCTTTATATACAAAGGCAATGCCTGTCTTTTGTTGAATTTAGATTATTCATATTTCACTGTAATGGCAATTATTGATAGGTTAGGGCTTAAGTGTGACTATGTAATTGTTTCTATATTTTTATTCTGTTTCTCTTTCCTCTTTTTCACTTGCCTTCCTTTAGGTCATCAAATATTATTTTAGGACTTTACTTCATTTACTTGTCGGAGTTTTGATTGTATCTTTCTCTCTCTATAGTGGCTACTCTAGTATTACCATATGCATATGTGGCTTAACATAGTTTACTGAAATCAACAATTTTACCACTTTGAGAAAAGTATGGCAAACACATTTTCTTTACTTTCCTCATTTTCAACATTGCTTTAAGTATCACCTTGTGCTATAGTTTTTATTTCAGCCATCAAATATTATTTCTAAAATTCATAAAGAAAGCAATAGTCTACTGCATGTATCCAGATCTGCTCTTTCTATTTTTCCTTCTTTGCAGTGTTACAAGGTTCCTCTTTGCATTATTTTCTTTCTACTTGTATTAAAGGGCAGGTGTTCTAATAGCAAATTATTTCTGTTTTCTTCTAAGAAAGTCTTTATTTCCACGTCACTCTTGAAGAATAGCTTTGCTAGATATAGAATTTACTCTTGAAAGTGCTTTTCTTTCAGTATTTGAAAAATGTTGAGCCACTACCGTTTGGCTTTATGGTTTCAGATGAGAAATATACTGTCATTCAAATAGCAATTTCTTGTAAGTAATAAATCATTTCTCTATAGTTGCTTGAAAACTGTTTTTCTTTGCCTTCAGTTGATTATTTTAATTAGCATGTGAGTTGATGTAGATTTGCTTGTGTTTACTCTGAAGTAGTTCTGCTTCTTGAATATGTGGATGGATGTGTGGATGGTGGAGGGATCCATAAATAGATTGATGGACCAATAGATCAATGGGTGAATGCTTAAAATCCTTGTCAGATAATTCCAGCACCTGGTTTATCATGATGGTAGTGTCCACTGGATGGCTTTTCTTACTCAAGTTGTGATTTTCTTAGTTTTTAATAGAAGTGACATTTTGTTTCAACCTGAACTCAGTCCAGAAGACTGAATTCTATTTAAGTCTATTTCAGCAGGTAGTTGCCCTATTCAGGTTTAACACTATGATACCTTGTGGACTGTGGTTCCAATGGCAGTTTAATTTCCAGAACCTTTACAGTATAGTATTTTTATTTCTTGGTTTATATGATACTCTTGGGGCCCCTATTAATCCCTGATGGTACTAGCTAGGGGTGTTGAGGGATTTCTCCAAGATGAATCACTGAATGAGTCTCAGTGGGAAAGGGGAATCCAAGGTCTGTGGAATTAAAGAGGCTTTCCACTTTGGGCTCCTTGCTGTGATTGTCTGATAGGTTCTACCTAAAATCATTCAGTAGCACAGAAGTGCAGCCATTTCCCAGGCCAGACTGCCATTGTGCAATGAGGCTGCCTGGTCTGCAATCTTTCCAGGGTCATCTATCAGAAAAGGGAAGTCCGGGCAACTTTCTTCTACCGTGGATGGAGCACATAGGACTCTCTTGTACTGTGCTGGTCCTTCCATTCTAGACTCCCAAACTCATCACCTTCATCTAACACCCTTTCAGAGATCTTCTTTAGTGTTCTTGGGTTTTATAATTATATTTAGAACAGCACGTATAAAAAGAGCCTATGATCTCATCTAAACTTTTCATCTTATATAATGACTACAATATAAACTTACCCCCTCAGAAATATAAGGTCCATGAAGAAAGGGGTTTATGTCCCTTTTGTTTGCCACGCTAAGCCAAAGTACAAGGAATAGTGTCTACATGATAGGTTGAATTGGTAGGTAGACTTTTCCTGGCTAACAACACAGCAGGCAAATTGCTTGCAACAAAAGCCAAGATACTTCAAAGATACAATATACAGTAAGAAAGAACTCCTTGATTACATCGATGCATTAGCAACAAATACTGTTGGAAGCAGAAAAGAAAAGGTTCACCACTACCAGCTTTTATAGAAATTGACCGGTAGGCATCTTCTTTGAGAAATCCAGTTATATCAAAGTTGATATTCCATTTTTTTCCAAACATTTTGCTTTTGACATCTAAGACAGAGATGAAAGTGTTCATCCAACACAAAGAAACTTGGCAATTATTCCAGAGAAGATTCCTTTACCACAACATGCAACCTGCCACCAAGTCTTGTTAAACTGTATCCAAATGTACAGATCTAACAATCACTTCCATGTCTAATTCTGTTTTCTCTCATCATTTCCTCTTTGCTCAGGTCATTGTGAATTTTCTCCAATTAAACTCCAGGGCCCTTCTTTGGCCTCTAAGCCTCCTTTACACCCACCACACTGCCTCCTTGATCATCTTTCCAAAGCCTGAGTAAGAATTTTCATCTGTGCAAGAATTTGCACAGAAATCTTAAGCATGCAAATATCAACAGTTTAGTGTCAGACGGTTACTGAACACTTAAAATTGAGTCCAAGTTGACAAGCACAATATGTGCTAATCACAAACCAGATTTCAAGGACATCTTGAAAAAGGAAGTGAAGCATTTCACTAATCATTTTAGATGGAATCTGTTTCTATAATACCCCACCCAATTCTGTATACATACATAGATCCATCTTTAAAAAAAAAAAAATGGAATCTATATTTAAGGGGAAGTTTTTAGTATATTTTATTAAAATGTATGTTAAAGTAAATTTTATCTATTTTCACTTTTCATGCCATATTAGATTTTACACCACACAGTCAACTACATTCTATTTGTCTTTCTAGTCATATATTTCCATTGTATTTCTGTTGACTATTCACTATCTGCTGATCTAGAATGTGGTGTTCTTCCTATTTTTGTAATCTAGTCTCTGCTGTCCCCCTGTTGGACTCTGAATTCTAGTTTTGCTGCATTCCTGGGAGTTCACTATATTGTTTGATGTAGTAAGTTCTTTAACTTCTCTGCATCGCTTTTCCTATTTGGAAATTGAACATCATAATAAAACATTTGTAGGCTATATGAGAGGAATAAATGAAAGAATGCATATAAGACACTTTGAAGAGTTTTCATTTTTAGAGCTAAACCAATATTAGCTTTAATATTTATTTATTTTAAATATTTATTTGTGCATACAGAACTGGGGTATAGGCCAGAGGTGCAGGGGCGGTGAGAGGATTCATCATAGTCAGAGTGGGGAGAAGAACAGGCAGACTGATGAGGTCCACTGCTAAGGGGAGCAGCAGGTGAGACAGGAGAAGTCTGCTGCACCATCTGGGTCACGTCCGGGACTAGGCATGGAACTCATGCCACCACGGCTGCAGCCAGCTTCTCTGTGCTGCCTTTAATCCACTGAGTCATGGGGGAGGGCCTAATATTTAATTTTTTAATGACCTTCTTAATGTCATTATAAAAATGGATCTTAGAACTCCACCTCTGGGAGGGCAGGGCAAGGAGCACTGAAGAACTGTTATCGAGCCACACAAGTAGAATTGCTGAAAATTATTATTTTTTTTAAGTTTAAATTTATTCAGGGCTGTTTTTGGTCCAACAAGTAAAGGAGTTAGGTGTCACTTCCATTCCCACATGAAAATAAAAATAATGATGACCAACTGGAAAATCAGTGACTTTTCTTGGAATTGCCAGAGAACTACAATCACAGTGCACACCATGGCCTAGAGAGGCAGGAGAATACAGAGACACAGTTGATATCTGCTTACAGGGTAGAAGACACTGGAATCATAAACTGGTCTGAGCAGTCACAAAGGGTAATCGTGATGTTTGCTGGAGACACTATACTAGTTTCTCCAGAGAAACAGAACCAAATGAATGTGTGTATGTATACATTTGTAGCCAAAGGAAGAGGTGAGGAGGGTGAGTTAGAGGAGAAAGCAATTTAAAATCTGCAGGGCAGGATCACAGGCTGAAGGTCAAAGGAGGAGTTGAGTTGTCTCCCGTTTGAAAGCAGTGTGGAGACAGAACTCCTTCATCTTCAGGCGATATCAGTCTTTTTCACTTAAGGCCTTCAACTGATCTACGAAACCCACCCACTTTACCCAAAGTAAACCCTTACTTGCCCCAAAATCTGCATAACTAAATGTTAATCTCATCTGAAAAGTACCCTCACAGCAACATCTACTCAAGTATTTGACCAGAAGTCTAGATACACTCACAGGTAGAATGAACCATCACAATGAATTTGGAATCATCTGGGAGTGACAGAGTCTGGGAGTCTGAGAAACATCAGCTATCCCAGGCATGAGGAAGTTGTCACACATTCCTGTGCTTTCCCTCCAGAACTCCACTAGGTTCTCACTGTACAGAATCAAGGAAGATGCCCCCAACACTAGCAGGGGGAGAGGGGCAGCCATCTTGGGACTAGACAACCAGGTTCTTCATAATGACAGGATCCACTGTACAGGAGGAAAGATTTAACCAGAGCCTGACCTGACCTGGAGAAGACCCTGCCAGCCATCCTGCCTTAAACATGGGTGAGGGGAATGAGCTAAGGGGTGAGGTGCGGGCCGATGGTCCCAGCACTGCTGCTGGTGTGTATGTCACTCCTTGCTAAAGACAAGGAGCACTAGTTAGGATTCCAAAGATCAAAGCCAGTTGAGTCCATCCTGATCTTCCCATGAGCTTCAATCATCCACCTGTAAATCCAGGACAAGCCTGGAAGTCCAACCCTGAGCACGACCTGCAATGCCCATTTTGGCCTCAGAGTGACTGGACAGGGCCCCTGATCACCTCTGCCTTTCATCTCCTCAGCCCCACTCCCTTGCCAGTGAATCCTTTTATTATGTTAAAATAGGACATCATTACTGGAATTAGAAAGGAAAATACCAGCTGCCTTTGTCCTCCAGGAAGCACTAATCAGCCAGCAGCCCCCCCTGATCGCAGGCTAATTACAAGCTGGCTGCCTCCTCACGCTGGTGGTTCAGGCTGCAACACCTGCATGTCGGAGCTGAAATATTTTTAGGATCTGGAATTTCCCCCTGGCCCTTATCTTGCTTTTGATGTCTTCATTACACATCTCCTCTCGCAATAGCTTCCTCACTGAAGGCTGATTTTCAGCCAACCCATCTTGCACAGTCAAACCGTCTCCCGAAAACACAAGTCCTATCATATAATTTCTCTACCCCACATTTGTCATGTAGATCACAGCCCAAACCTCTCCTCAGCCCTGAAGCCTGACATATAGGGATACAAGGCCTCCTGTCCAGCCTCCTGCCAGCCCTTCCTGTCCTCACCTCGTCACCAGATCGGCTGCCAGGTCGGCTCCCTAATCAGCACGTCCACAGCTGGGATAATCACTCTGGGAGCTTTAAAGACAGAAGCAACCTTGACCAACAGAATAAGACTCTTCTTGAGTCTGGGGGAAGGGAACTGGCAGCATCTCTACAGCTGCCCTGAGGGTTCGATGGCTCAGTCAGGATGGAGGACTGTTGCCCCAGCATCCCTAGTGTGGACAGGCGATGGGGGGGCTGGCCTCAGGTGTCTGGGGAGGTCCAAGGAAGGCATGAGCATTCACTCGGCTTCTGGCCTCAGGCCCTGGCTGGCCTCTTTCATGGGACACACCTGCACCTCCTCTCGCCTTCCCTCACCTGGGCTCTTATCCTAATGGGTGGCTTCCCTCACCTTTCTTCATCGGGACCCTTTTTCACCCAAGGCCCCGATGCTTTCCACTTCTCCTAGACTCACTTCCTACACAGCTCCTCTGCGCAGACATCCTTGGCAGTCGCGCACATGGGGGTGTGTGTGCATGCAGGCACATGCATGGGCACTTTGGGCCCTTGTGAGCATCAGTGTCTCTGTTTCAGATGTTAATATAGGGGCTCCTGTGATGGAGTATTCTAGTGAGTACAATCCCAAGTTAGTTGACAGCAAAATATAATACAGACACTATGTGATGGACAAGTCCTAGTCAGGTTTTAAAATCAGAGAACTTTTCCCAATCAGGTAGCAGGAGAAAGATTCCAAAATGCTGGCTTAAAGATTTGGGAAGGTGGTGTCCCTTTGGACAGGTCACTGAATGGGGGTGACCTCAGGAACCCAGTGCTGACAGCCCCCAAGGAAACAGGAACCTCAGCCTGTTGCAAGGAGCAAAAATTTGCCATGAACTTGGAGGAACTGAAAAGCAGATTTGCCCCAGACCACACATAAGAGACACACCTTGATTTAGTTTTGTGAGACCCAGAGATGAGAATCCCATTAAGCCCCCACAAACTTCTGCCCTACAGAATTCAGAGACAATACTGCATGTTGATTTCAGTTGCTGCACTAATGTTATGTTATGTTGTGTTGTGTTATGTTTGTTATGTTATATTATGCTATGTTTGTTGTTATGTTTGTTATGCTGTTTGTTATTTATGCTGTATGTTATGTTATGTTATGCTATGCTATGCTATGCTATGTTGTTATGTTATGTTATGTTATGCTATGCTATGTTATGTTATGTTATGCTATGCTATGCTATGTTGTTATGTAATGCTGTGTTAATACTCAGCAGCCATGGGTAGCTAAAACACTCCGCAACCTGAGGAAGCCTCAGAGGATATTAACTGTGTCCTCCCACCACCAGCCCTCAGCACCGACAGAGCACCAAGTCCCCAGCAGACCTTTTTGCTGACTGATGGGGGGCCTGGGTAATTTTGTGTTCTGCTGTGTGCTGATAGGCCCTAGTTGCTATGGTTTCTCTACATTTGCTGTTGAAAATATATCACACAGCCAGATACCCATGATGCTTTCTGTAACAGGGTCTCCTATCAGTTGAAAATAAGTGAGACCCTGCAAATGGCTATAATTTGAAAATAGCTCAGCTGCAGTCAAATTAAATTACTTTAATAATTAACATCAACTCCCAGAATTGAAATTAAATCTGAGTGGAAGAAAAATAATAACAGAAGAAAATCACCTTCCTGCTGTTAAAATCAAAGCTCATCTGCCGATTTTTATATGACTGTATGTTCTCTCCTGTGAACCAAGAGGGTGGCTGTTGATGTGGGCACCATAGAAACAGGGAGTGATTTAGTTCTTCTCTACCAGGTCAGGGGCTAAGGGTCTGCCTCCCTGCCTCAAATTCACAAAAGAGTTTGCTTGTCCACACCCCCAGACCGGGTCTGGGGTCTGGGGCCACAAGTTGGCATGACATGGCAGGAACCCAAGGGGCCACAAGTTGGCAGGAACGTGGCATTGTTGCACCCAGACTTGAGGACTGCTCACCTCTGCACCCTACCCTATTGCTGCCAGCTGGCCTACAGGGCTTGCCCTCCCCCCAAGCCCCTCTTCTTTGCCTCCTCTTTCTTGCATCAGTTTTCTTGCACCACTTTTCTTGCACTTTCTAGACTTACTGAGTCTGCAGGCATGTGTCTGAGGACACGTGGCAGTCACTGGGCCCAGTTTTGTTCTGATTGTCCGCCTCCGCTCAGTGGGCTGGTCGAGGGAATGGTCCTCTGGGAGCAAGTGGAGTGGGGAGCCACGAGGCCAGTGCACAGCACCAGCTGGTGGACAGGACTCAGCACGGGAGTACATGTGACATGGCCCCAGCCTTGTCCTCTGAGTTTAAGCTTCCATTTTCTTCCCTCTTTTTAGTAGTTGCAAAATGTACTACATGGGTTAGAGCGGAGATGTGTGTGCGTGCGTGGTGTACAGGCTGTGTGTGTGATGGCGAGTGTGTGAGGGTGACTCAGACCGTTCACAGCAGGGTGGCCGTGGTCCCAGCGCTAGTCACAGCCTCCCCTATGAAGCCTCAGCAAGGTCAGGCTGCACCTCTTCTTCCATCCAGTTATTAATCTCTAACATCGGGGCAACACTGATCCCACCAACTTCTTCTATGAGCTTAAGAACAACGAGCCTCAAAGTGGACCAGCATCATGTTTTAGGGTGATATGGGTAGGTGCCAAGCAACTTCAGTTACTTCAACCACTAGATACAGCATGTGAAAAAAAAATGAAACTTTCTGTCACCATTTTTTCTGAATGTTTCCCCCCAAATCATTATCACTTTCTTCGCCTTTTTTATTGGGATTACTTAGACAGCAGAGAACTGGGGCGTTACCCTTTCAACCTCGGTAGACTTGGGGTAGCCCCTGGCCCTCTCTGCTGCACTTTTCCCTTGCCCCCAGGTGGGTGGACTTGTTGACACCACAGTGAGGAGAGGATACTGCTGACCAGCGGAAGCACCGCTGACCGGCTCGAGGACCCGCTGACTGGGAGGTGGAGGCGTCTCCCAGCCAGCTCTGTGGTGCCATCCTCTTTGCTGCTCCAGAAAGACAGGAACATGACCAAGGCCAAGGCCAAGCTGAGCCCTGGAGGAGCCGTCCCCAGCCCTGCATGCCTCCTGGGCTAGACACCTTTGGGGTTTTCTTTTCTTACTTTTACCTTGGCTTCATCACAGGAAGGGAGGGGACCAGTTTCTAAAACCTGCACCATTCTAAAAGCAGAAGAAAAATGATTTCTTTCAGGGTGGCCTTTCCAGTTGTTAGTCTATGACCTGTTTGGCTTCTGTGGAAATCAGGAGTTTTGAAAGCAAGTGAGGATGCCGGACTCCCCGGGAGCGCGCGACTCCAGAAGAATGGCACCTGCAGAGCCCTCCCGTCAGCTCCGAACTCCGGCAGTCTCACGGCTCTTGCCCCTTCCCATTGCTCAGAAGTTGCTCTCGCTACTAAGTGACCTTCCAAGCTGAAGAACGTACAAGGCACTATGCAGGGTTTCTGGGACGAACCGCCTCTGCAGCACTCTGCCACATCCCCCAGACCCAAGCGGGCTCCTGCCCCCTGCGACATTTTCCCTTCCTCAGTCCTCCCATCATAGCGTGGCCAAGGCAGGCTTCCCCTAGTGCTGACTCTGAGAGTCAACTGTCCCTTCTCTGTAATTTTGCTAGTTAGCCGATGGCATGTCTGTGCCTGAAATTGGCTCAGGTGAGAGGATTTGCACTATGGAGATGAGCAGAAGCTACCTGTCTTTTATTTTCCTTTCCTGCTGGGCTGGCATCCAACCATGCTCCATGCCCCACTGGCAAGGGCTCATCTCCTCTGCCCACATGGCCACTGTTGGGCTTCACTAGGTTTCTGTGCTCAGCCTGCTTCCATTTGTACCCCCTTTCATGACAGATTTTTTCTGTACTTCCTTTCCACACACTGCGAGAGAAAGACTCCATGCCCGCCTCTTTTGTCTCGTGCCCAGATTTACGTAACCCACTGTGTGCATGTCCCCATGCCAAGTGACACGTTCCCACACCAAGTCACATGTCCCCACATCCAAGTCTGTTCAGGCCCCTGGTGCCCAGACCCAGGCAGAGACACGCCGCCTGTGTGAACCTCAGAGGGCATTTCCTTCTGCTACCAGGCACACTGAGGGGCACCCCAGCACCCCCAAGCCTGCACACTCTCTAAGTGGGTTCTGCCATCCACCACGTCAAGACAAAACTTACCCTGGAGCACATACCTTCGATAGGAAAAGAACTTTAATACAATCAGTGTGCGCGAGAGAGAAGAGAGAGAATACAGTTTAAAATAATTTCAGTGACACACCCAAAGTTGCCATCCCCTCGTGTGTAGATGCCCAGGCAAACAGATTGGCACAAGCAGGGCCCCTGCGACTGAAAAACATGCCCCTAGGCTAAGCACCTCTGGCGGGGATCCCCTGGCAAGGCGAAGAGGGGGCCAGGCGAGCCAGGAAGGAAAAAAGCAAAATCAAAGTGTAAGTCAAGACAAAAGCTGCCAGTGTCCGCCTTCCCACGGGCCTCTCTCCACATCTCTGACTCTTACGGTGTCTCCTCCACGCCCGGTTCCAGAGCAAGGCCAGGACGCACCAAGCCCGCTCCTGCTCCACACGCTCTCGCCCTCGGCTCCACGGCCTCCTCCTGTCTCTCCTTTCTCCACTTCTCTGCACTTCCTCCTCCTCTTTCAGCCCTTCTCCCCATCTTCCAGCTTCTTCCTTCTTCCTTTTCTTCTTTTCCTTTCTGCTATTCAGCACCGCCCCCTCCTGTTGGGCGGGGAACCTGGAACCCCCTTTCTGTGGATATGGCACTGTGACACTCCCCCTCTCTCACCTCCTGACACATCCATCACCCCACTTCTGAAGGGCCCTTACCATGCCTCGCTCTCTCCGTCTCCACTGCCAGCCCTCATCTTGCCCGCACCCACCAGCCTCCCGACCAGCTCCCCAGTATCTGCTCAGGTCCCTCCTGTTAATTCTCCCTATGGTAGTGTCTGGGTGCAGAACACCCCCTCACCTATGCTGGGATCCTTCTTCTCTGGAGCTGGACAAACACATGAATTAACACCACATAGATTAGTAGGAGAACAAGACCAAAGCTATTTGATATATGTTAGCGTATTTACGTGTTTCTAAATTTAAAAGTAAACAGGGCAGAGAGAAGGTTTGTATCCTGTGCTCAAGAATAAGACGGAGGCCTGAGGCATCAAGGATGGGGGCTCCCGGGACAAGGAGGGGATGATTTCACAGGGCAGAGCTTGCCTCGAGATGGCACGAGATAGTCCCCTTTCATTAGGTTATTTCTGAAGACCACCGGAAGTCATCTGCATTTGCTAAGTGAAGGTAACAGCTTCTTTCAAGGCTCACAGGGCTTCGCAGTCTTAACTCCACTCACCAAGATGACATGTGCTGCAAAAAAGCCCACTAAGATCTTGGAAATAGTTTATCTGAATACTTGGAGGGAAATCAATGATAGGCCCGGAAGACAAATATTTGAACCCACCAGCCTCCACCTAGTGACACACGTCACCCCTCCCTTGCTTCTGGCACGTCTGGTCTGAGGTGAGACTGTGGCTGCAGGCAGGGTGCACCCAGGGCTTCTCACACCCACTTCCTTATTCTCTGCCCCTAGCGCCTCCCTGGGGTCAGGCTCTCCAGGGTTTTGCAAACGGCTGCCTTTCTTCCTTCAGGCATTCTGTCATTCCCACTGTCTGTGGTTCCAAAGTGCAGACCTGATTATGTCATTCTTCTGCTCAAACTGTGTCTGTGAGGAGCCCAGCAGGGCCCCTCTGCTGGCCTCTTGCCACAGCCCCTCACGCATGCAGGTCCCAGCCCTGACACCACATCCCAGCTCTCAGCAGCGCCCTCCCTGGGCAGCTCCTTCCCTGTGGCTTCAGGATGACATCACCAGAGGCCTCTCAGAGACCCGGCCCCCCCAGTACCTGGGAGCTGTACCTTGGCCTTAGGATTTTCATACACCTTGATCCCCTAACAGCTTGCATGCAAGAGCCCAATTTTGTGCATCTATGTGGGCACGGAATACTGTGTGGTCAGTGCTCAGTGCAAGTTGCCAACCAGCTGCTGTAAAGGAACCAGGGAAATGTGTGTGGGCAACTAGTTGCCACTCTGAGAACCAGCCAAGGCGAAGCCCGGCCTCCCTTCCAACAGCAGCCTCCTCTTCAGCCCTGCTCCACGGTGTCGGTGGCCGGGGATCGCGGCTACAGGACTTGGTCTAAACCAGACTGTGGCAAAGAGGACCACTCCGGGCTCAGCCCACCTGGTTTCCTGCATTCGAGTGACCCACTGAGGCGCAGGCCCCAGGGCCCAGCCACACGCATCAGCAGCGCTTCCCTTGGCTGTGTTGGGCTTCACTTTTTCCTGAAATGTGATTACTAGGTAGAAAAAGAAAAAATCTGCCTGGTTGCAGGCTGCTGCAAGGCTGAGGTGCTGATTCACTGGCTGTGTCAACAGCAAACAATCACCCCATCTACCTTTACCTCCAGAAGGAATCACAGGACACAAAGGTGGGGATTTTCAAGTGCCTCAGCTTGTTATGGCCCACACCCCACCCACAGCCAGCCCACCTCCCTGTATGCTCACTTCCATATTTTCTCTCATTTAAACAGTAATTTAAAGAATACCCATCACAGAAGCCTGGCACTTCTCACAGCACCAGAAAAGCATTGTTTTAATTAACTAAAGGGCATACTTTTTTTTCAGATTTCCTTAGTTTTTATCTTTTGTTCTTTCTCTGCCACAGGGTCCGTCTCAGACCCCAAACACTTACTGGTGATGTCTCCTTCAGGCACTTTTTGGCTGTGACAGACCCTCAGATTTTTTTTTTTTTTTTTTTTTAGTTCCAATTTTCATAACTAAAAATTAGATT
>NW_004567136.1:3933581-3955124 GCF_000260355.1 Condylura cristata | reverse complement strand
GGAATAATATTTTATTGATTTATGCATACAGAGATGGGGCATAGGTCAGAGGTGCAGGGGCAGTGAAAGGATTCACCAGACACAGAGCGGGGAGCAGAACAGGCAGATCGACTAAGTACACTGCTGAGGGGAGCAGCGGGCAGGTCAGGAGAGGTCTGCCACACCATGCGGTCACCTCCAGGGCTGGGTATCGAACTCGCACTGAAGTGGCCACGGCTTGGCTTAGCTTCGCAGTGCAGCGATCCAACCTGCTGCGCCACTGAGGGCCGCAGTTCAGGAACTTTGAAGAATGTCCCCCCTTTAGGTTTTTCTGATAATTTTCTCATGGTTCCACTGAGTTCATGGGATCTTGAGAAGAAGATCACATTGGTCAAATGCCATCCTCATCCCTTTTTGGCAACGGCGTGTATTACCAAGGATTTACTACTGTTGAGATTTACCTTGACCACCTGCATGAGGCCATGGTAGTTGGGTTTCTCTCTTGTGCTGTCCTCTTTGGAAGAAAGTCATTTGGGAAAGAAACCCACACAGAAAGACTGGGAGGAACACCCCACCTGTTTAGGGGCGGGACATCTGGATACTTGGAATTTGGGAAGTTCTCTGGAATTCTTTTGCATGGACATTTCTCTGTGCCTCCAACTTACTTCTGTCTCCAATCACTTAGTATTAGCAATATGGGCTTGTGGATATTCATCTGACGCTCTAGATTATAATCTACTATGATGCCATTTATTTTGTTGTTCAAATTACCCCAGTTATGAACACTGAGAGCTCTTTCAGTTGCTTTCTGTGTTTGTTTGACAAACTCATCATTTGCTTTTTCTAGGCTCATCTTGCATATTCTCTGCCCCAACCCAGTGTCAGTCACTTTCCCAAGGAGCTCTGAATCCCTGAATCAGATAATGATAAGAGAAATGATATATCCATAATGATATATGGACACTGGATAAATTTCTTGTCCCTGGGATGAAGAATTTTCAGAAATTCCCCATTCAAAATATTAATAACATTCTTACAAATATTATTTGTTCTTAATAAACTCAAAGTGTAAATGACAGATTTTATCTTTTAGAACTATTTAGATTTTCCAACAGTAACACTTTTTTTTTCTTATTTTGCAAACTAATACTAAAATGCACATAGAAGATTTTTCCAAAGACATGGTTGAAGTCTGATTTTTTTCTTTTACAAGTTACTTATTATTTATCATCCATTCTAAAGACTGAGCATCTCCCTTCTAAAAAGCATCTTCAATACAGTGATGAAAGCAACTTCCTTTATTCAGTGGATTTTAGTCCTGCCCCAACTTTCCTGTTCTACAAGTAGAACTTCAGGCAATTGCAAACCCAGGGCGCACGAGGCACCATGATAGAGGTACGGCAATGTTGTCTGAACTGTGTCCAATCTTTGCTGGTGAATCAGAACATTTGGCTGACCTGGCTGGGGGCCACAACAGCACATTTAAATAATGTCTTCAATAAATGGTCTATAGTGAACTGAGATCCATACCCTGGCCCCCAGCTGAAAGTGCAGAGCTCTGAATCTTAGGAAAATAGCTTAAGTTTCTTTTTCTTTTTCTAGATGTGTTATTTTGCTCTTGCTCACATTATTTTTCATCTGCCACTTCCCTGCAACATTGCTAGACTAAATTACTTCCAAGATTGTATTTAATCACTGGCTATACCTGACGTGATGCTATGTGTGCAGGATCAGAAATAGACCTGCTAAATATGAGACTTCGTTCTGTCTAAATTAGAGAATCACTTTATATTTGTACATTTATCTATGGGTAAGGGTGGAGATGCCCTGAGCACGCAGGTGCACCCTTGAGCTCATAAGGATTGTGCAAAAATACTGAAAACACCAGCAGAGTTTCAGAATGGATTTCTGGCTGTGTTTATATTGGAGGGATATTATTATATTTTATTCACTATACAGAAGGTCGACAGAGAGGAGAAAGCGTCAGAAAGGAAAGATGTCAACTTCACCTATTTATGAGAGCTTCTAATCAACATTGTGGAGGATTTTCCAGGCATCGATCATTTCTCCCCTGCAATTTCAAGTCAACAGATGAATTCAACGAACACTAATGGAGCATCTATTCTGTGCCATGTGCATAAGGAGGTTGGTGCAGAATATAAATTCCAGGGAACAGAGCTCCTTCCCCCAGTGCTTGTCCCTGTACCTCCTCAAAGTTCAGAATCTTCATCTGGTCTGAGGCATCTGTTCTGAGCAAGCCAAGCGGAGCTGAATTTCCCAGCCTGGCTACATCATAAGTGAGTGAACTCACATTTCTTATCTGTAACCTTGAACAGCATTGCCACTGTTGGAAGTACTTATTTTTCATTTACCTACTACTTTTGCTATTTTTTACTGTCACTCACTACTTGCCTACTTTCACATTGAAATATACCCGACGTGTAATCATTAACTGCACATTCAAACGTGCCATCTCTGTTGGGTGTGAGCCTACTGAGGTGGTATTTTAAATTCTTAAATTCCATGCCAGACACGACAGCCTTGAAGGGAAGCAAGTGATTACCATGGTATTCAAAGATAGAACTCTGAATGCCATGAGCAGAATGCCACCGCTTACAGTCAGCGCTGAAAACAATTTAGGTAGGGCACATTTTTATTCAGGAGTTAGGAATGAAGAATGTTACTATATTTTTAATTGTTAAGATAAACCTGATATTTTTCAGGCATTCATGTAAGAAAAACGCCTTCATTCTCAGTCCCTCTACATCACAATGAAGATGAGTCTTAGGTCTGCATTGTGTGTTCACCCCCAGGGCCACTGGGCTTCCTCCCTCTGCACCTGGCCAGACTAGACAGACCCACATTCAAAATGAACCCAGGGAGTCTTGAGACTCAAGTTTAATCTGAGAAGTTCGCCAGGTATCCAACTGGGGTCCAAGAAAATCCTGGTATGGACTTGGCTGAAATAGATGAGCCATGCAGACAAGGTCTGGCTCCCAGCCCAGTTCAGGATTCTAGGGTGCTGGGCAAAACCAGTGGAAGAGCCCAGCTTACCCAGAGGTGGTTTGCCCCATGCAACATTTAGGACGCACAGATCATAAAATTAATGCTGTTCACCTAGATTTTAAATTCCACTGTGCTTCCTGGGCATTATCTTTCAACCCCAGTGAGAGGACAGCTCCCAGTGAGCAGCAGCAGAAGGCAAGGGGCTAGAGTGGCCAGAGAGCGTATGTTCTATCTCTATGTACAAGGGACCTCACAGAGTGACCTGCAGGAGACAGACAATCTCCAAAAAGAAAGGGTCTCTTTGGCCTTCAGGAAATGGAGGGAGAGGAGAGCACTGAAAGGTGCAACCACTGAAAGTGGTAAGGAGGGCCCAGCAGTGCCAGACCCCTGGAACAGGCCCTGTGGTTCCCTTCTTTGATTGCTGGAGAAGGGGCAGCAAGGAGCCATGAGATCCCTCTAGAGGCCAAAACGGGAATGGCACCTGTCCTGACTGCCAAGCATTGCTTATTTTCAACTCAATGGAAAGTGAGCTTCCTGGATTAATCTGCTGTCATAGTAAATAATTTTTTAAGCACTTAAAATACCAGGTATCAGGAATAGCAAGTGGAAAAGAGTTTATTGGCTGTGGCCGCACCCGCAAGTCTACCCGTGGTTGTACTGGCAAGGTGCATGTGAGTGCCACGTGTCTGCTTGGTGGCCAGTGGGTTAAAGCGTAGCACTACGAAGCTCGCCACAGCCACTGCAGCATGAATTTGATCCCCAGCCAAGGGGGTGACCCACATGGCACAGTGGACCTCTCCTGACCCGCCCGCTGCTCCCCTCAGCAGTTTATTTCAGTACACCTGCCTGTTCTGCTCCCCACTCTGTCTCGGGTGAATCCTTTCACCACCCTTGCACCTCTGACCTGTACCCCAGTTCTGTATGCATAAATAAATCTTAAAAAAAAAAAAAAGAGTTGTGATCTCATGTGAATAGACCAGCTTGTGGCAGCGATTGGGGGTATGCAGGGCCATCCTGGAGTGGAAGGCAGCTACACGCAGCGATATTCAGGCCTGATTGTTGTTGTCAGGGAGTTAGTGCTGCTATCACAAATGTGCAAATAAAAACAAACTCAAAGTTACCCAGAATGACTCACAGTGAATACTCAAAGTCCTGTTAGAATAATTAATGGAACCATTAGGAACACATATTACATAGAGAAAGCTCTTTACTTATTAACACCCCCTTCATGTTTACTCTTGGCTATATACTGTGATCACCTGGGCAGGTAGATGCACTGGTCCACCCAGAACATTCTGCTGTTGGTCTGGAGGTGAGTACTGGACACCGGTGCAGCTTGTAAAGCCTCCCCTGAGTCAAACGCACAGCCGTTTGTTACTGGGTCTTCTGAAGCCCAGTGATTAGCTGCCGTTAAGATGGGCAGAGTTGGGGCAATGACCTACCTAAGTTATGATATTATTATATGTACAGGTAGTCACTTGATGTCAAATACATTTCAACTTTAACATATCCACATACCACCCCATCCCACTGCCAGCAATTCCAAGTTCCCACCCATGTTACTCTCCTAGAGGCCCTTTCTCTAGGTCCTAGTCTCCCAACACCAGCCCCTTAATTCTGTATTTTTAAAAAATATTTATTTATTTACTCAGGCAGAACTGGGATACAAGAACAGGGGCGGTGAGAGACTTCACCAGAGATAGAGTGGGGAGCAGAACAGGCAGATCGACGAAGTACACTGCTGAGGGGGCGGGTCAGGAGAGGTCTGCCGCGCCATGCGGGTCACCTCCGGGGCCGGGGATCGAACTCGCACTGAGGCGGCTGTGGCCAGCTTGCAGTGCTGTGTCCTAAACTGTTGCGCCACCAGGGAGGGCATATGTCTAGGTATTCTTTAATCATAAAATATGTTGGAACACCTTATTCCCACCATATTAAGCAGGAACCTCTTTCAATAAATGTGACTTTGCAAATTATGACACTTGAACTTTCAAGAGGTTTGCTTATGTGTACAGTTTTACCATCTTTCCATGGCAAGTATTGCCTTATTCTAGTGAATTTTTGCCACATTGGGTTTATAGATCATTTCCTTCTCTTCTGGTTATTTATTATATATCGACTTTTTGTCTCTCTATATATCCATTTTTTTTTGCTATTTTTTTTTGTTTATTATTACAAAGTTTATTTTTACATCATTTTTCACATTTTTTTGTTTTTTTTATTTTTTTTTATATATCCATTTTTTATCTCTATAGTATATATACTATATATGTTTAATTAATCACCTATCAGTTATTTCTCTGCAATATCTTTTCCTGAAACATTTAAAAATAAGTGTAAATCTAAGAAAGGGAAGGGTAGACTCAGAAAAATCTTGCCTTACCCTTATTCTTGCTCATTATGAGGAACCATTTTATTTGTTTTTGATTTATCTTAGTAATAATTCTTTTTTTTTCAATAATAAGCACATTTTTTATTTTCTTATCATTGGTTATACAAATATATACTTGAAAAGAAAATATGTAAAAAGAAACATGTACATCCTCAGTACACTAAGGTGTGAAAATGAATGAAGATTGGTTTGATAGGAACAGTTCAGCCAGTTGAGTAATTTTTTATATCACAACAGTTTTCTTAAAGATTCAGACCTGAAAATAGACCTATTTATTGGTCCAGATGGAGTAAAACATTTCTAGTGTGTTCATTTTATAATTATATTTAATCTTTAGCAAAACAAACAAACAAACAAACAAACAAACAAACAAACAAAAGAGAAAACAAAACCTGGAAGGTTAGAGATAAATTGAAGTAGCATTTCTTACTGTGCCCTGTGACTTAATGCATGTGGGCTCTGTAATAAATGACTGGCCAGAGTTACTCATCTTCAAGGGCTTGAGGAAATCCTGATGGGGTGGGAGGGTAAGCAGGAAGGATTGACTGTTCCTCCAGAGTTCTTGGGGTGTTTGAGGTATTCATTAGAGCAGAGATAGGTAACTCCCAAGAGGTCAAGAAAGCTACTCACTGGATGGTGTTGCTAAGCAACCAGGGTGATGGGAGGTCCCCACCAGAGTCTAGAAGCCAAGACTAAGAAGTCAGTGAAAATCCTTGGAGCAGGAAACAGGAGGCCTGGCCCTGATTCTGGTGCCAAGGTTAGAGTGTGGCCTCTAAATAATCTATATAAAACTCCTGAAAGAAGAGAGAAGGGGAAGTCTGTTTCTACTGTGAGGACCCAATGTGTCCCAGGCACTGGGGGACAAAATAAAAGCAAACCAAACAAAATGAATAGGACAACTTCTGCTTCCAGAAAGATTCAATATAATGTAAACGAAAATTATTATACAATGGGTAGGTTTCACAAAGGACCTGCAAAGATCCACACACACACACACACACACACACACACACACATTCTACACTATAAGGATTTTGTTTTTTATACTCCATGTAAGTATTATAATACTTCATCTATCATTTCAAATCTGTCCATTATTTTTTACCTTCTTTAACCAACTTGTTGTTATAGCTTATTCAACCATATTATTGCTTTTTAAGGGTATTTTAAACTTAATGCTATAGTAAATAGCCATGGAAGTATGTTGTTTGATATCTGTTGATGTGGATCTTGAAGTGAGTTTCTCAAAAGGGTGACAGCTGGATAGAAAGGCAAATCCATCTGCAAATTTTAGGCTGTGGGTCAATCCCTTTCCATTTAGTGCTTGATACTCCATAGCAGAGAGAGTTATATTCTGGATTTGTGCCACCCTGGTAGGTGAGATGGGTATCTCAGTGCATCTGTAAGGTGCATTCCTCTTACTCTGACTATATTTGCAAACTATGCTTTACCTATAGGATGTTCTACTAATTTTGCCTTTCTTAGTTTCCAAGAGTTATGTTTATTTTAAGAAAAAGAGTCTCCTTTTCTAGGATGAATTATAAACAGTTGCTTCAAGAATATTTTTTGATTTTACTTATATTTTTGCCAAACATTTTTAAGATTAAATTAACATTTTTTAAATAATTTAAAAAATATTTATTTATTTATGCATACAGAATTTGGGTACAGGCCAGACGTGCAGGGGCAGTGAGAAGATTCACCAGAGACAGAGTGGGGAGCAGAACAAGGCGGCTGATGAAGTACACTGCTGAGGGGAGCGGCAGGTAGTTTAGGAGAGGTCTGCCTCGCCATGTGGATCACCTCCGGGGCAGGGATCGAATTCATGCTGAAGTGGCTTTAGCTTTTTAGTGCTGTGCTTTAACCCGCGGCGCCACCAGGGAGGGCCCAGAAATTACCAATTTTTAAAAGTGGAGTCGTAGTTAAAAGACTTTCCCATTCCAAAATCACAGAGATGTGTGCGCATACTTGTTTTTCTGGTAGTTAAATGGCTTCACTTTTAGATTTTACTTTGATACATAACGTTAAATAAAAATATGCAGTTATTATCTCCATATAGATAATGTTAACTACCCCTTTTATTAAACAGTCATGGCTTCCAGTGATTTGAAAGACCACATTTTGATGGACAGACACTAAGAAGATTCTCACATTCTGGTTTTCCCATCTTGATATAACCCTTCCCTTTGCATATAAGAAGGGGTTTGCTTCTAACCAAGAAAATGAATATAAACAGGTCTGCCACACAAGATCTGCTAGGTACTAACCAAGAAATTAAAAAAATACTAATTTGAAAGGAGACTTTCATTCTCGTGTTTATTGCTATGTTATTCACAATAGCCGAGTTACAGAAACAACCAAAAAATCCCCAAAACAGATGAGTGGATCAAGAAGATGTGGTACACATACATAATGGAACATTACTCAGTGATTAAAAAAAAAATCAACTCTTGCCACTTGTGGCAACATTGATGGAATTGGAAGAGAAAGTGCTGAGATAAATCAGGAGAAAGATAAATACAGATGAGCTCACTAATATGTGGAACGTAGAGAAACCAAACTAAGGATTGGGAAAATATTAGCTTAGAAACTCTTGAAAGCTGGATATAGAACTGAAGCATTCAGTGGGGGGTAGGAGTGTGCAGGGGGTAAGAACAAGATGGAAGGAAGCACAATAGACTTCCATGGTGATGGTGGATGATTTTGGGGGTGGGTGCACTATACTGGTAATATCTGATGGGGGTATCCTAGTATTACCACAGTTAAAAATTAATTGATAACATTAATAAAAAGAATGACGGGCTTTCACTCCCATGACTGTCACACTACATGATTCAAGGGGGCTAGAAGTGACACATGCTCTCATCTCATCCTCTTCCTTGCTAGCTTTGAAGAAGCACCCATAAAGCAGGTGCCAGGTCTGAGAAGCCCACATGACAAAGAATTTGAGGGCTTCTAGAAAGTAAGCAGGCTCAGCAAGAAACCAAAATTTACCTTTACAGATGCTAGAAACAGAGTTGTATAGTAGAGATCTTTAACTATTCAGGCAGATATTTTAATATCTATTTATAAAATTATAACAGTGGTAATATTTTTTCATTATATTCACTATGGAATTAACTGAGTTTTTTTTTAATATCACACAATAGTTAATACTTATGAATGTGCCATGTTACTCTATTATTTTGACTTGCAAAGGTCATATCTATAAGATCTACAATATTAATCATGTAGCTTGGACTTCTACTTAAAATATTTTTGCTTGTATGAATATTTTATTCCCTTAGTCTTAAAATAACATTGGTGGGTAAAAAAATCTCTTTAATAATGAATGTGTTTCTATATACTTTTAAAATTTCCTATGGTTTCTACATGGTGCAGATTGTTGCTCTTATTTGAATGTAGGTATTTATAGCTGTTATATATCTGTTGATAAAGCTGTCATTTGCACTGAAAGAGTTTCTATCTAGTTTAATCATTTTTGACCTGAAATGTGCCTTTTTTCTTGTATGTGGATTGTAAATCCTGCTTTCCACCTGCTGTAGACTTTTACCTGTCCTTTTCTTTTCAGAACTTGTGATTTATTTATTTTTTTTTTTGGTGGGTGAGGGAGATATTTTATGTACAGCATTGACGTTTGTTTCACTTTGTGACCAATATGAAAAATCTTTTTTACTTATAGAGTTGATATAAGCCCCATTATATGTATTGACAAAGTGATATATTTAATAATGATATAAACATTATTTTACCCCTTATTTGTTATATGTATTATATTAAATTTACTGTAGTTTATCAAGTTCTCTTTTCTTTGACCATTGTCCATTTATGTTGTTATTATATTTCTTTTGCATATAGAATGTTTTACAATTTTGTCACACCACTATGGTTATATGTATACTAATTTTCTTTTATTAGTATCCAGACTGTTATCATATTTAAATTATTTTTTAATCTTACTTAACATCTATGTGCTGATATTTTTATCATCTTCCTCTTTAATTTTCTTTATGTTTAATTTATGCTATTTTAATTTGAAGCAGCTCTGAATTTGATAATATTTGCCATGTCTCCTAAGTGTAGCGAGCCTTTTCAACATTCGTTATTTCATTTTTTATTCACAATTTTTGTTAAATTATAGTTATAAGAGTTAGATCTTTTCTATTGTTTTGTTTTAATTTTAGTGGCTCCTCTTAGCAATATGTTGGATCTTTGTTATCAGTCTTCCAGAGCTATCACTATTTGTCTTTACCTCTTTATCCTTCTTTATTCCAGTTCTATCCTCAGTATGTTGCCATCTTTTCAGTCATATATGATTTTCTTTTACCCTTTACTTCTAAGAAAAGTTTGGCTTTTTCTTCACTTGTGTTTTTCTGAGTGGGATCAGTTACTATTTCATATTAAATTTAAATTAATAAAATTTCTATTTTAAATTTGGGGTTGAAATTCTTCCAAACTTTTTTTACTTTCCATTTACTCTGTACTTCTTTAGCAATTTAGTGTGGACACTAGACTCTTTCCTATTTGTGATTATTTATGTTGGTGTTTCCCAGGCCAACAGAAGGTAATCATATAGCAAATGAGAAGCTACATGACCAACTAATAGTTAAGATTATCATCTTCTATTGCTATAGTGAATGAAGTGTCTTTAATATATTTTCCCATCCAAAATTAAAAAGGTTTTCTTCCAAGGGACAACCTTTTCTTGAGACCATATGTTCCAAATCTTTCTTTCACTCCATTCACAAAAAGATTGTTAGAAAAAAAAATTAGATTTTAAGACATAGCTGATGAGGTCTCCAAGGTAATAAGGAATGCATAATTGGAAACGGCAGAAAGAAGTCTTGTTATGTAATGGCAGAAAGATGAACACAATTCTCAGATATAGCTAGTGAAACTGACAAGTTATAAATTTGGTTGTAGGGCTAAGATATTTCCCTACACCGTGTTTCCTACACCTGGAACAAGAGACAGTTATCTTCCTGAGCATCAGTTTACCTGATGCTGTGGAAGAGAGAAGGGTATGGAACACACCTAGAAAACTGCTTTCAGATAAGAAGTAGCTACTATCTATTTGCTTCTCTTTTCTTTACTTGAAATAAGTTCTCTGGAAATCAGTTGTCCCATCAAGTTTGAATTTGGCAGGCAGAACCAGCACTGTCCAATATCGTCAACACCGTGGCTTGTTAAGGCAGACTGTGGTCAGTGTCCACATTATTAAAGCATCCCAAGGGCAATAGGTTTGGCAGTTTTGTGAGGAGAGAATTTGTTTTTAACTCACTGCAGTCAGCTTCTAATTCCTAGTTTACTTCTACATTGTGAAGTTTAACTTCAGAAAATATACACAGGTTTTCGATCTGCATTTCCTAAATATGCACTTGCCATCCCTGTGAAAACTGCATGAGAAATAGAGACTGTGAATCAATACTACTGACACCCACTCCTGAAACTAAATTCCTCAGAGGTCCTAAAATATTTGGCTCACAACTCAGCAATAGCAAGCCAAGAAAACCTTTCCTATTTCAGAATTTCAAAAACATGATAAATGGTCAATAATAATTTATATAAAAAGAAAAGAGAAAGAGAAAAGGAAGGGAAATTTCCCAGCCCTTATGTTCCCAATGAGAATAATTATGAGCCCAAAAAACAATGTACCACAAGTTTTCTTATTTACCTGAGAGCTGGTAGTTTCCCCAGGAGCAGCATAACTAACTGGGCATCAGATGCTGGGGGGATGCAGCAAGAACTGAGGCAGAAGCTGAGGAATCAGACTTGACTGAGAATAATCTCGGCTCTTTCCTTTTCTACCTGAAATATTTCCTAAGTTTTCTACATGTTGTTTGTCATTTGTAAAATTGAAAAATTACCTACTTTTAAAATATTAGTATTAACTAAATGAAGTCTGCACAAGGCAGACTCTGCTTTGGGCCCTTTATGTGCATTGTGTGTTTTCTGACAACCTGGGTCACATCACCTGCTCCTTTTGCACCAACTGCTTTGGCGCTTGGGCCTCCCAACTGCCAGTTTCAGTGCACTGCTTCTTCCTCTGAATGGTGCCAGTGTAGGTCTCAACGGCATACCTGCCACTTCTAATCTTGTGTTGGTTCTTGCAAATATACAAAGATAGGGTTTCCTAAGCGAGTTAAGTTTACATTTCTTTCTATTCTAGAACGTAACCTTTTCAAATGGTGTGGTGTTGCAAAGAATAATCTACTCAACAAATAGCTCTGGGACAATAGGGTACCCAAGCACAAAAGAGAGAAGTTGGATTTCTGGCTCCAACTAAGTACAAAAGTTAACGCAAGGTGATGTAGACACATAAAACGAATACCTAAGACTCAGAAGAAAACATAGAAGCATGTCTCTGTGACTTGGCACTTCAGAGGTGGCTTCAGACACAAGCAGTAAAGAGAAGGTTACTAAAGCTGATTAAAAAGTAAACTTTTTGTGCTGTCAGGGTGCAACCCTCTTGGTCCTTCTGGGATGACAAATAATCAAGCAAGCAGCAGCCCCATTGATGAGGGGGAAAAAAGAACATTCAAAATAGCATGCATACCTCTGCTTTACAGGGGAGAGTGCCAATTGTCCTGAGTGACTGGCCACAAGGCTTCAAACACATCTAAGATAATTCATAATATATTAAATGTCTATTTCAAAAGCCGGCTCTACCCAGTCTTCAAAGCACCTCCCATCAAATCAGCCTTTTGCCAAAGGCAACCACACCTGAGATTATGTTAATGTGGTAACTCTTGGAGTCTCCAGATAACCACAGAAAGGGGGCTGGTTGCCAGGGAAACCAACCCTGTGATTAGAAGTTTGGGCCTTTTAGTTCACCCTTGCCAGTTGGAGATACAGAGGGGATGAAGAGAGCACAATCACCAGAGACTAAAGATTCAGTCACCTTTTTCCTAGATAATAAAGCCTCCATAAGAACTCCAAAAAGATGACGTTCAAAAAGCTGCTGAGTGGCTGAGGGCATGCATAGTGGCAGACTTTGCCCTTCTGCAAAGCTTGCTCTATGGGTCTCTTCCATGTGTCTGTACCTGGATTATATCTTTTCATAATAAACTAGTAATTCAATGTTTCCCGAGTTCTGTGAGTGGCTCTAGAAATTCAGTTAAACAAAAAAGAGGGTGGTAGGAATCTCCCACCAATATCCCCATGGTCAGAAGCACAGGAGACAAGCTAAACTTGTAGCTTGTACCTGAAACGGATGCAGACTTGTGGAACTGAGCTTTTAACCTGTAGAATCTTAGGGTAGTGGGTGACAGAATGGGTTGAATTGTGGACAGACAGCTGATATCAGAGAATTGCTTGATAGTATGTGGAAAAAAACAGACACATTGAGCTCCACCCCGACTGTGTCTCTGGCAAGCTTCCCCTTGTCATAGATACCCACTCTCTCCTCAAATGTTTCATGTTCCATGAGTTCTTGCCTCTCAGTACATCTCCAGACTTGCAGGACCTCTGTGCACCCCCACATGTTACCCATTCCCCAACCTGGACATCCCTGCAGCCCTGGACAACTTGCTGGCTTTTCATTTCTCTTCTAAGCCTCAATCTGACACCACACTTCTGCTGTTTTCTGAATACATGTCAATCACTGTTTCACGCTTGGATTTGCATTTCCTACCACTTTCCTCATCCACCCATGCATGAGAAATGTGATACTCTGGGAGCAAGATCTAAATGTCCCACAGCTTTGACAGTGACCGCAAAGAGACAACACACCAGCCATCTTTGGTAGAATGGACTTAACCATTAAACTCAACAGAAGGTAAGGATATCAGGAATATTGCAAAGGGACATTGGAAAGCAGAAAAGAGGTCACAGGATTCTCCCAGCTGTATGAGGGGTACCAGGCTGAAGGAGATGAGGTGTTTACAAACCATGAGATTTCAGAGCAAGTGAGTTGTTCTGTCTCCTTGGATGGTATCACTAAAACACAGAATCCAGTTTGGGCCTCAAATAATCAGTCTTTGACAGTGACCGCAAAGAGACAACACACCAGCCATCTTTGGTAGAATAAACCTCCTTGGGTTTTATAGAGATGTTCAGGACCAGGAGGTAGCAACTGGAGATGTGAAGCAGACAGTGGCCAAGAGCTCTGAATCAACTGAATCAAGAAATACCAGCCCAGCCCCCCACCTCGCCCCCACCCCAAGGATTTCTGTTTATGGGTAAATCACCACCAGAGAAAGGCTTGGAATATCCAGGACGCAGACATCCCAAAAGAAACTTGTAGATAAGTGAACAGCTCTGAGGAACCAAAACACAAATTTTCAGAACCCCTGGAAATCACAGCATCTCCCTAAGAAATTTTGTTGAAACAAAGAAAATATACAAGTGCTCAAAAGGCGAATCAAAAAACAAACCACCCTGCATCAAAGTCTGTGGACGTTCACTATTCCCAGGTGAGGGGTGACCGGGCTCAGGGGCATTCTGTTTCTTCCCACCTTCCATGCCTTCTCCTGCTTCCCACACCAGAGACCAGCATTCCAGACACAAGTAGGTAATACCATTAGGTAGTAGACAAGGTTTAAACAATATTGCAGGACATCTGTAACTTACTGGTTTTTTTCTTGGTTCCTATGGACTAGCAGGTAATCAGTCATCAACTTAAGAAAAGAAAAAAAAGTCACAAAGTATTTTCATAGTAACATGTACAGCCCCTGGATGTGTGGGAGTGACCCAGTATATCAGAGTGGCGCCAGGCTCAGACAAGGAGCCTTTAGGTGAAGGAAAGGGAAGACCAGTTAGGGAGGTTGTCCAGGAAGGTAGCACGTGCAAAGGTATGAAGATTTAGGTTCTGCTTTCTCTTGAAAAAAGGTAGGGAGACTAGGCTTGCCCAGTACCTTGAGGGATGTGCTCTTCCAGAGAGAAGTTTGCATGTAAATGTCTTTTTCAAAATCAGTCTCTCCACAGCCTTCAGAACTGCCCCCTGATCATGAAATCAACCTTTTATGAAAACGACAAATTTGGGGGGTGACAGAATTTTGCTCCCCTACCGGATCATCAGCAAACCACAGGACGGCATAGGCGCTAAGTCATTCACCTATTAATCAGCCAGTTTTACAGAGGTTCATAAAAGGTGTTGATACGGGACAGCAAGGGTCTTTGGCCGAAGACACTGCCCGAGTATTTTCCTTGCCACCATTTGATTTCTTCACCACGTGCGCATTGTAAGAGCACTTAGGTTCAGAGAGCAACAATAATGAATTTACTTAGCAAACCGGCGAGAACAGCATTATTGAGACCAAAAAAAAAAAAAGGCTATTTAGGCTATTTACTTCACCCAAAGCAGTGTTCAGTGCTCTAAAGTACTAAACACAACATCCCAAAGATGGCGTCTTCCACCACTGCGGTCACCGAGCACATTGCAGACAGACTGTAGGCTGGATTCCAACTCACGAAGAAGACAAGAAGACACAGCAGGAGCTGCGGCCTTCGCTGCAGAGATGCTCCAGTGCAGCACTACACAAGCGACACTAAAAACAGCGGTTGCAGCAATCAAACAACCAGACAGAAGTCACACTCACCGCTGCTGGAAGCTTCTCCACATCCTTCAGAGGCCCACACAACAGCCTTCTGCAAGACTGGTTTGGTGGGGGCAGAATCGCTGATCACGAAATTGCCGAAGATTCAAAACTCTGAGATCCTGAACACAAAATCCAGAACACACTGAATGCTCAAATGCTCCATCCCGAATACTGAATCCGGGTGTGTGTTTTTGGGGGGGTGGTTTTGGGGGGAGGGGGGTCTCCAACCCCACAGATACTTTGCTCGCTTTCTCCCTGGGGCTATCCGTCCTCACCCACCTCCAGGGGGCGCCGCTTGTAATGGTATTTGGCTGCAGCCACCAGTCCCGGATCAGTCAAGGGTCATTTCATAGTGTTTCTTTCTCCGTGTTGTTTTGTGGAGCTAAATAACTGTGACCAGGTCCCAGAAAAGACAAGTGGAGACCTAAGTGTTTTGTGAGAAATTCATGCCCAGAAATGCCTGTGTATAAATACTTCTATTAATACGTCAAGTTGGGAAAAGCAAAATCTTCCAAATCGGTTTTATCTGTATTTCTGTTTTTATAGTACTTGTGATTTTTACATTGTCCACAGGTGAGCATTATATTTTCTCCTTCCCATCCATTTCCTTCCCTTGTGGAGTTTCTCCTTTCTCAGCCGGTTGAGAAGTCCATCAGTAGAGCTACATGATCTGTCATGAATGTTGATATGTTTTTCTTGTGTCCTTCAAGTCTCTTCATTTTCACCAAGTAGTATTTCTGTATTAAACCATGCTTTAACCTCTTTACTACCAACCATTCTCTTCTAAATTCATTCACTATCCAGGGGAAGTGGGAGCCAGAGCAGAAAAAAGCCCACTCTTGACACTGAGTATGGACAGACTCAGGGAAGGAGAACTCCGTGTGTCCCCAGCCAGGGAGACCACGCTGAAGGTGGGTTAAATATATTTTATTTTAAAAATATAGGAAAAGCAGCCAGAGGCTACACTCTCAGTGAATCTATGTAAAACACGCACAGAGTAAGCAAGACTCCAGGAGAAAAATTGCTGATCCGCACTCGTTCAAGGGGTGCTGACACCTCTGCTTCTTGGTGGGGTGGAATTCATGGCTGACGCAGGGAAAGAGGAATGGACTCTTTGAAACCTTGAATGTTATGAAAGCCTTGAATTGCTGGCTCCATCTTTCCCACCTCCCTGTTTAATTAGAAATTCAATTCTGACGAATTGAATCAGCTGTTTCTGTTTGCTATGTTTGATGGGGAAAAATCATCTTTTCCTGCAGTTGAGGGCACACAGCTTATGCACAGGTGAGCAGGCCCAGCGTTTCATTTGGTAGCAGCTTTGCAGAGCTGATTAAAAAAGGGAAGGGAGAGCAGAGATCAATGACAGCAGAGGCCTGGGCATCTCCAGGGCAGATCAGGTTTATTTCAACTGCCAAGGAATAATATGCATATAATTGACTTAGTGTTTTATCTTCAAGGCTCACTTGACAATCTGTTTTTCTTATCTCCATGGTGTTGGAAAAACAGCCCATTCTGAACCTCAGTATTGATTATCCAGCAAGACACAACTAAGAGAAGAATGAATCGAGGGAAATTTGTGGAATTCATTTCTCTGTGGTCTAAAAGCACATGGAAATGCTACAGAGAAGAAACAAACGTGTGAAGAGACTTTCCCTTGACAAGGTCTCTTGTCTGTTGGCATGATTTTGATCTCAGAGCCGAGGGATCTGGATGCGGTTTGGGGATATGCTAATTAACTTACATATTGCAGACCCATCATCTCTAAAATACAGATGTTATCCCTGTCCCTCTTGAATATTTTCTGTGAAGACCAGGTTGATCAGGAAGGAAGGAATGCTGGCAGGTAGCAGGTATCCACATCAAGTTGAGCAGTAATTCTTTTTATACTTTTCAATCCTTCCTAATCTGGTGAGCTGGAGATTCCAGCCAGTGCTGGACACATCAACTCTCACTTTCGCTTGCTACTAATTTTACACAATGTAAAACCACATCTGCTATGGCACCTACTTTTGTCATTTTTACCATCCTTCAATGGATAACCACATTGGGTTGGGAAGAGGACACGTGTGTGTGCGCTTCCCACACCCATCAGTTCTTGATATTTTAGGTTTGGGGCACTTCACAATCTCATAACTCTGATTAAGTCATAATGGTAAGACACTCACCTAGGTCCTTTCTTCTCTGTGACCAACAATTTAGAGAAATGAAGTGGGATTCCTTTTTAGTGGGATGATCTGAGGGGTATGATGGACATGATCATAGTGGTTTGCTTGATGAAAAGGTCAAAGAAATGTGAATCAGCCTTGTCCATACTTGTTAAGAGTTATTCTGGAAAGATAGGGAACACTTGGTGAAGTGGCTGGAAGCAGGTTAGTGAAGTCTTGGGCAAATGAACTCAATACAAAAGTCTTACAAAAATTAATTTCAGAGTTTGATTTATATCTGTTTTCCAAAGCAAAAGATTTGAACATTTATTCTGTCCTGGTAATCAGGTGGATATTTAGATTTAACAATGATGGAGAAAGCAGCAGGAGTTTATTTTTTGTTTTATTTTATCAAGATGTTAATAGAAATTTCAAACACCCATAAATGTAGTTTACAGAGAAGCACGAGCCACCTCACCGGAAGCTCCACATGGGCATCTCATAGCCATTTGCCCCCGGCTCTGTCTCTGTGACCAGCTCATTTAGTTCTGTAGGCTTGTTTCTCTCCTACCACTTTTTCTTGGCCAGGGTGGTGTATTCTAAAGGAAATCCCATTTCATTTTACCTGTAAATACTTCAGGAGATATCTTAATAGGATAATGGCTTTAGCAAACAACAAAATTATCATTACTTTCTTATCAACATTTAATATGTAATCCATGTATAAGCTTCTGATTCTCCAAAAAAAAAAGGCTTTAACAATTATTTTGTTTGAAGCAAGAAGCAAGCAGTCTTCTACTGCCTGTGCTGCTAGACTTTTCAAGGGACAAAACTAGGAAATACATATACATTCACATATACATTTACTAGTGCGTACATTTATTATTTTTTTTATAATTCAAACTCAGGCTATGGGTTATATCACACAGCATCTCTCTTGCTGAAGAACACATTATCCATTAGTCCAATTCTAATTATCCATTAGCTTCATTCCTCAATATGAACCCACCAGCCTTAGAATAAACTTGCAAACACTATCATCAGCAACGTTATTAGAGAAAATTCTTTCAGTTATTTGTTTCCTTCCTTTTTTATCTGTGTGAATTTTCCTGCTATGAGTGATAGTCAAATAACTGTGTTTTGAAGTCTTTGTAGAGTTATTTCACCAAAGGGAAACAGATTCATTTATTTCCTTTTGCCTTCAGTATATAGGTGCCGCTTTTTAAATTTAACTTTGATTTATGTTTATGTAAAATAGCTTTATGGCTATAAAGTCAAGCCTATAAAATAAAGTACATTGCAAGAATTCTAGTTTCTATCACCACCTCCTCTACTCTGTGTTCTTCCTTCTTTGACATGTAACCACTTAAAATGTATTTTGGTTTTTTTCTCTTGTTTTCTATACGTACTCTCATTTCCCGTGCTTAGATAAATGGTAGCATATTATGCCACTGTGTCTCCTTTTCTAAAGCCATTTATTTTGTTCACTGTAGTCTTCATCAGAGGTTTCCAAGCTACATGTGAACTATAGCCCAAATCTGGCCCACTGTCTGGATTTGTAAATAATGTTTTCTTGGAACATGACCACACATGAACACTCATTTTTACATTATTATGGTGTGTAGTAGCAAAGCCAAGCACTGTTACATAGTCCTTTTTGAAACATCTGCAGTCTGTGCTTGTGTACTCTATAGAAAATTAACCTACTGCAACATGGTTCTCCCTCCTGGTTACAGCCAGGTCTTCGTTTCCTGTGATTGCTTTAACAAGTGACCACAAACGTGATGGCTTAAGACAACAGAAATTTCTCATCTCACAGTTTTGGAGACCAGAAGTCAGAAATCAGTGTCCCTGGGTCAAAATCAGGTGTCAACAAGGCTTTGCTCCCTCTTGTGGCTCTGGAGGAGAAGTTGGCTTCTTGACTTGCTGCCACCCCACTTCAAACTTCAACACCAGCAACTTCAAATCTTTTTCTGTTCCAATTTCATATCTCCTCCCCAGTCTCATTTTTACGGACATTTGTTATGTTTATCGTTTAACTTATAAGTAATGCAGCTGTGTGTAATAGCCTTGTGTACAGTCTCCATCCATACCTTTTTTCTTTTTTTTTTTTTTGCCAGTGTATCTTTGGAATAGGCTCTTCGACAGGGGATTATTAAATAACTAGTAAATGCTCATGCAAAGGGAATTGCTAAATAACTAGTAAATATAAATGCATTTTTTCTGGCTATTGGGAAAATTTGCTGCAGAAAGGGTTGTGCTGTTTTGCATTTCAAGAGAATGTACCCAAGTGTTCTTTTTTGATGTTCAAACGATCTTGTCGTTGACTGACATTGGTTCTGTTTCTCTTCTGTAATGCTATGTGCTGGGCTTTTCTCTTTATTTGAATAACCTATGAATATACTAACAATTGATACCATCCATTAATAGTTTATTACATTACTCTGGATAAAAGACCTTTGTCCTGATGACACTTGTCACCAACAGGGAAGAGGGGCAGAAACAGGTATGTCTAACATAGTTCTAGCATCAAAGTGTCTTTTCAACTGGCCACTTTTCACAATAATCTGAAATTGAAACAGGTGGTCCCACGTTTCATGTTTAACCAGAGGTGGGAAAAACCAATCTTTTACCCAGTATCAATATAGAACATGTCTACATCTATATTTTCCAACTTTGAAGCTGGTGTTGGCAATTGAAGCTAAAACCCTAATGTAGGATTTTTAAGGAAATATAGGTCAGGGCAGTGCTGTTTTGTTTTGGTATAAATACACTCTTTTTTTCTAACTTAAGTATGTTTTGCATGTTGATATCTTTTTCAGCAAAAAAGATCACTTGAACTGTTTCAACCCTGCCATATGGAGAATCCTATGAATTGTTCATTAGATTCTAATTAACTCACACTGTGGGAATGGAATAGTTCAGAGAGGTCAGGATTCTGGAAACTTCTACATTCATTTAATATCTCATGGAGAAGAAATTCCCTGCACATTTAAAAGTGTGTCAGGCGAGGAGTTATAGGTGAACAGAGAGACCACAATTTCCTCTCTTGCAACAGATTCATACTTCTTAATATTCTTGAATAAAGATGTCACAGTTGAAAATTTATGATTTAAAAGAAAATGGTTCTTGTCATTCTGCTGCTTGCCATTGTTTAGCTACTGGGCATCAACCAGCCCAGACTCACTCACTCAGGCCGCTTCTCCAGTGCCTACATCCTGCAGTGTTTGAAATGTCATCAATCCTGTTCAAAAGAGTTATTTCTGGCAGGAATTTTTTTTCCCAGGACTCCCACTTTGAAGATGACTTCTTTTCTATCATTTTCAGAAATAGTTTACTTACACCCACTGATAACAGCATGTTGGTGGCTCAGGGCAAATTTTAGATCATATATGAAATATTGACTTTAATAAATTTAAAATTGAAATGTATTCTTGTAATTATTACCCACATGTATTATTAACTTTTGTCATTACGTGTTACTATCATACATGGAATTACATTTTTGTCTTTTGTTCAAAAATATAACCTAATAAATTGTGATTATAATTTAAAAATTGTGTCTACTGTTAATGTAATTTCTATTCAATATATATGTTCGCTATATTCAAGACTGTTCAATACTAGAACGTTTTCACGATCTGCATTTCCTTTCTGGGCACTATTATTAGGTTGCTCATTTCATGGTTCTTATTGAGAATGGTTTTGAAATGTGCTCATTTCAAACACACACACACAAAAACAAAACTAAAAATGGTCATAGAGAATGAGGGAATAGAGCTAACTCAAATTTGTTTTTTCATCATATCTTCACTGTACTCTTAAAGTTAGTTTCAAACCTACTGTTATAATGCAGGTGGGTGTAATCTACTGAGGTTGTAGAAAAGCAAGCTCAAATGAGTGTGAACCATCCAAACCTACTTTCAGAAGGCATGCACACAGCTGAGTCCACGTGTTTATATTGGCAGCATTGAGAGCTCTCCAAATTTACCATCAAATAAAGCACAAGGCTCATGAAACAATGAATTATTCAAATGCACTAACTTGAGTATTTTATAAATATTACCACAACTCAACATTAACTGTAGCAAATGTCAAACCAGCAGTCCTCAGTGAGGGGCGTTTTTGTTCCATGAGAAAGTTTTGGCAATATTGGGACCTATTTTGGGTTGCCACAAGAGGGGAGGAGTTGGTGTGGTCACAAGGAATATTTGGACACCCTAAACATTTCTGCAACGCATAGGACAACCTTCCTATCCCCACAAGAAAGAATTTTCAGCTCAAAATATCAAGAGTTTAGAAACCTTGATGTAGGCAATGTAACACCCAAAGATGTTTCCAAAAAGGAATATATATATATTTTTAATTATTACAAAAGTTTATTTTTACATCATTTTGCACATTTTTTTTTCCATCTTGATTGTAATCCCCGTGGGTTTCCCATCACCAAATCACCCCTGTGCCACCACCATAGTCCCATGCATTT
>NW_004567136.1:3930395-3931900 GCF_000260355.1 Condylura cristata | reverse complement strand
CTACTGCTATTGTTTAGATTTTCTACCCCACCACAATGAAACTGACAAGCTTTTAGTCAATTTTATTATCATTTTCAAATTACAGTCTGAAGTGGAGGCTGCCCTTTCCCACCAGCTGCATCTGGTATATCACTGTAGTTGCCAAACTTAATATCCTTAGCAATGAAACTCATTTCTGTAAAAGCACCAATAAAGTCAGTATTTCCCAGTCTTTCCTAGCTATGTGACATAGTCAGTGGTTAGATCTAGGATTCAATCTTAGTGATTGAGATGTATGAGGGAAAGTTAAATGGCATATTCCAAGAAACCAAAACAATAACTAGAGCACAGCCTCTGCTCAATTCCTTCCTCTGCCTTTCATCTTACAACCTGCTGTCTGGGACCTAAATGTGATGACTGGAGCAAGAGTTACGATTTTGCAGCGCTGAAGATATTAGCCTTGTGGGGAGATGGTGGAGCAGTGATCTTCTGATGACTAAACTAGTCCAAGGCCAAACTCAATTATATTTGTATAAAAGGAAAATAGATTTCTGTCTTGTTTAATCCAAAGTTAATTAAGAATACCTCTTTTTATCTCAGTTGAATCCAATCCTAATCAGATATCAAATATAACTCTTTGCAACTGCAGAATTAGTTCTATTGGCTTATTGTAATGGGAATTTGAACCTACCAATCAATTCTCAATTGTCACTTTAATTACTACTCAATATCATTCCCAGGGAAAAACCTGCAGCCAGTTTCAGTATGCACTAGTTAATACGAACTTCGCAAACTTTCAGAGTCAAATCTTTCATGTATGTGCGTGCGCGCACACACACTCATACACACAGAAAAAAAAAAAACCAGTTTATCTAAATGGTTCTAGTGCTTGCCATACAAATAGCATAAATACAGATGAAATATGCCCCTGCAAAATGACTGGTTAGGAATACAACCTCTCCAAATAATGAAACAAATTGCAGAGAAAAACATCAGTTTCACAAATGCTTATGTTCTTTTTCTATTTTCCTTATTTAAAACACTTCATCTCTGTGGTGAAGTGAATTTCCATAAGGGTACCAAGAGAATTTAAGAGGCAAAGACCAAGTTTGCAGCAAACTGGACAATCACATGCAAAAGGCTGAAGTTGTGTTCTCACCTTACGCCAAATTAAAAATTAACGCAAAGTAAATTATTGACCACAATATAATAGTTAACATTCTTGAAAGAAAACAGGTACACAACTTTATGACCTTGGACCTAGCAATGGTTCTCAGATAGAGCACCAAGATACCAGAAATAAAAGAAAAAATAGATTAAAAAAATACATCAGCAGCACTGAAAATTTTGTGTGCCAGTGGACATGATGAAGAAATTGAATAAACAACCCTCATTGAAGACAATCTTTGCAAACCTGGTATCTAATAAGGCACTCTGAATTTAGAATATAAAAATATATATATATATATATATAGTTTTGGCCCTCCCTGGTGGCGCAGCGGGTTAAAGCACTGCACTGAGAAGCT
>NW_004567136.1:3871470-3930182 GCF_000260355.1 Condylura cristata | reverse complement strand
ATAAATCTTTAAAATATATATATATATATATATATATATATATATATATATAGTTTAATAAGAAAAAATAATCAATTTAAAATGGGCAAAAAAATCGGAATAGACAGATCTCCAGAGGAGATACACAAAGGACCACAAAGCACACAGAAAGATGTCCAACATTATAAGTCAATGAGCTTCCACTTTACAACCACTACGATGCCTAGAATTAAAATGACATAATAATAAGTGTTGGTGAAGATGTGAAAAAAAACTGGAAACTTCATGCACTACTTTGCTAAACAATCTCAAAATTTCTCAAATGACTAAACATAAAGGTATTTTACTTGGTGATTCCAGGTCTATATAACAAAAATACTTCTACATGTTCATGTGAAAATATGTGCATGTATGTTTATAGAAGCATTATTCATAAAAGACAAAAGAGTGGAAACAAACCAAATGTCTATCCACTGGTGAATGGATAAATAAAAGTGGCATATCCATTGAATAGAATTGTTTTGCTATAAAAAGTAATGTAATAATGATATACAGTAAAATGTGGTCAAACCTTCCTAACATTATTTCAGTGAAAGAAAACACAAGAGCAGCTTTTACATGATTCTATTCATAATAATAGTAAAATCTATACAGACAGAACGTAGATTGGTGATTGCTTAGGAGAGCGGTGGGGAGAGTTAACTGATTTGGGATTTCTTTCTGAGATGATGACAATGTTCTAAAGTTCAATGTGATAATAATTACATTATCTATGAATATACTGAAAACCACTGAATTGTGTACACTAAGTATGTGAATTGTGTGTAAATCATATCATAATAAAACTGTCAAAAAGACATGGATGACATATGAGACCATAAAAGTATTTAATATCATTAATCATTGGGAAATGAAAATTAAAACCACTAAACATCAAAAATCTAAAAGACTATGCCAAGTATTGGTGAAGATATAGGACACTTTCAACTCTTGTGTACCTCTTACTCACTAAATGAACAAGAATTATAGTGCTCTAGTGTTGAGTCAATCTCTTAGATTATTTTATACATTTTTCCCTTTCTAAGTTTTTCTTTAGAAAATAGTTTGCTAATGTCTTAAAATATTAAACATATATTTACCACATGACCCTATCATTCCACCCCAGGTATTTACTGGAGAGAAAGATAAGAATATGACTAAGCAACTACATGGATACAACTGTTCATAAAAGTTTTAAGTTTTCAAGCTCCAAACTGGAAACAGCTTATATATCCACTAATAGGTGAATAGGTAAATTGTAATATATTCATACAATGGACTATTACTCAGCAATGAAAAAGACCGAACATTTTTGTATATGCTATGATATAGATGAAACCCAAAATAGTTAATACTGAATAAAATAAATCAGACCAAAGATTATGATTCCACTTATAAAAATTCTATAAAATGCAGTTATCTAAAATTATAAAAAGCAACAGTTATTTGGGGACTAAGGATTTGGAGGGGATCCAGTGTAAGGGAAAATTTACCAAGAGGAACATATCTTCGTTTTGATTGAGGAGATGATTTCACAGGCATTTCCATATGTCAGTATGTAATTTTTCAATTTTTACCCTTTAAATAGTTACAATTTATTATATGTCATGTATACAACAATAAAGTTGGTGTTTTTTCTAAAACTACTATGAGCCAATATTTCCTTTGTATATTACCCTTCTCCTAGAGACAAGAATCCTGAGATGTTGCTAAAAGGCAGCTTCCAAGGTCATTTTTTCTCAGCTTGTTATAAGATACTGGCTCTAACTCAAAAACTCAACTCATCTTAAAAAAAAAAAAAAAGTCCTGTCCAAACCTGTCCAAATCAAATCATCTATACTGTTAACTTAGATATTGTTTGAACAAATATACAAAGGAGAACTGGTTAAACCATTGGGTAGTGAGTTTCTATTTTTCACTGCTTTTCTCTGTGGTTATGTTATCGAGATAGGACTTATTGTATAGTAAGGATGATTTTTTTGTGCGTGTGAAATACTAGAAAAATCACAGGGAAGGAAATGAGAAAACTAAATTTCTGGTTAGCAATGCCATTTTGAGAACTTGAACAAGGCATTTAAACTTACTTGCCGGCCCTCCTTGGGGGCACCACAGGTTAGGACACAGCACTGCAAGCTGACCGCAGTTGCTTCTGTATAAGTTCCATCCCCAACCCCGGAGATGACCCACATAGTGCAGCAGACCTCTCCTGACCCGCCCGCTGCTCCCCTCAGCAGTGTACTTCGTCGATCTGCCTGTTCTGCTCCCCGCTCTGTCTCTGGTGAAGCCTCTCACCATCCCTGCCCCTCTGGCTTGTGCCCCGGTTCTGTATGCACAAATAAATAAATCTTAAAAAGCAAAAGTGTTTTTAAAAAATAAATAAATAAACTCATTTGCCACCACTTTTTCTCCTTTTTAATAAAAGGGATACATAATTCTTGTTCTGCTCACCATTTTTGATCAAATGGAATAACATTTCAGCATAATGGGCTATTGTCTTTCCAATATTATTTAGTAGACAAGCTCTTTGGAGGCTATGTGTTAATGATCAAGAAATAAGCACAAACACTAACTTTTTAAATGTCCAAAATGATGGCAACATTTTAGTCAATATTATTGAATAGAATGTGTGCATTAATTTTTCTCCTAACTAATCATATAGGCTTTGAAAGCCTCTCCTTGAGTCTTTCTCTAGCTGTGCAATGTTCCTCAATGCAGTTCTAACAATCATCAGCCAAAGATCTTAAAATAGAACCCAGCTTCAGCACTTTTATCATTTACCCTGAAGTGCCATGCAAAGAATTCACTGAATAATTGTTTCAGCACTTGGCACCGAGTCACCAATGGTTATGAATATGCAACTAAATCTTTGCAAAGCAGCAATTAAAAAAAAAAACCTCAAAACCTTACACAGTACATTCAGTACCTTTTTATTTTACAAATATAGTCATAAAATGAAAGAGAAAAACAATGCAGTTATTGCAAGGTGAAATAACATGTAGACAAGCTTCCATCACAAAATGTACAGTTTTATTTCAGAGCAATAAACATATCAATGACACATTTTTATTTCTGTGCATTGTAAAAGTTATTAAAATCTGGAAGGCATTCTTTTATAATTAAGGAAATTAAGCAAATTCTCTCTGTTCATTGGATAATCACAATTAACAGGGAAGAAAATGTACCAGAAAGGAAGGTAAGAGTTCTAAATCAAAGAACTAATGCAAGCTTGAATTGAACAGGCAGAGTTCCTCCAGCAACAAGGCTGTTTAATATCGATGTTTTAAGGGAGGCTGTGTCTTCTTTTTGCCATTTTATTTTACTTTAATATACTCATTATATCAACCTTCATTTTTGCACAGTGTATAGTTTCCTCGTGGAAGTCCCACCACCCCTCCCCTGTGCATCATCACCTCAGTCCCTTGTGTTCTTCCCACCCCGTCCTGACTTTTCTCTCTCCTCCTCCCTACAGGACATCTCTGATCTCTAGTTGCTGATGATTTTGATTTGTACTTTATTATAGTTATGTTTTCCCGGATTCCTTATTTGTTTCTCTACATTCCTCCTATAAGTGAGACCATTCAATGTTTTCCTTGTGTCTGTTTTTGACGGCAAATCCTGCAAAGCTTTGCCAGCACACTCATGTCAAGGAGTCACAGCTCTGAGGACACTTCCCACTTCCATGATAACCAGGAAAGACAATGGTCTAAGCTTCACTTCTGTTTTCTCCACTGATATCATGCCAACCTGCTCATGCAAAAGGGATCTCAAAGGTGCGTATGGCAAATCCCAGTCTCCTGTCACAGGCCAGCTCCATGGAGCAAGGCAGAGGTTTCCCCAAGGGTCACTAGATGTTTTTGATCTATTTTAGATATGCGGGCCATCAGGCTTTTCCGCATTCAGCTTTCCCTTCCTTCTCCTCAGACCTCACTCTAGTTATTATCTTCTTTTCTTGGAAGTCAAATCCAGGCATTCCAAACAGCAGCGCCAGCGTGTAAGGAAACTGTAGCCTGTATAATATTCCCCAACCGTGGGATTTGTGTCTCTGTGATTCTCACATCATAGGGGAGATGGCAGTTGTAATTAAATAAGAATTTGAGATGAGGAGATAATTTTGGGGGTGGGTTCCAACCTACTCACATGAGCCCTTAAAAGCAGAGAACTTGATCCAAGTGGCCAAAGATGTGTCAACAGAGAGTCTGACTCTCCTTTCCTTCAGAAGGAAAGATTGCTGCTGTGCTCTATTGCTGACTTTTCAAGGAAAGAAGGACCCAGGAACCAAGGAATGAGGGTGACCTCAGGGTGCTGGAAAGGAAGAAAATCCATTTGCTTATCATAACTTTATCCAAGACCTGAATTGTAGCTGAGCCTATGTTGAAATTCTGAACCATAGAACCTGTATTGTTTTAAGCTACTTTAAGTAATTTCTTAGGGCAAGAATAGAAAACATACATTTCCACAATGTTTCTGTCCAAGAACCAATAGAAAACTGAGGAAATGAGGGAAATACAAAGGAGTTTTAAATTATTTTCCATATGTGCACAAATAAATTTTTTACAGAATAAATAAAGCAATTTAATTGTTTCTTTAAAAATGGCAAAAATGCAATTTTAACAATCTAATGCTAGCTTTGTATTTTCTTGGAAGTTGCATTAATGTATACATTTTAAAAGTTCATCAGCTAGGTCTCCCTGGTGGTATAAGGGGCTAAGTTTCAGCATATGAAGCTATCACCAGCCACAGCAGCACAAATTAAAACCACAGCCAGGGAGCTGACCCACATGGCCCAGCAGACCTTTCCTGTCTTACCTGCTGCTCCCCTCAGCAGTGGATTTCAGTAGATATGCTCCTCACTCTGTCTCTGGCGGTCCACAACCTTGGTATCCTCTTTCTCGTCACACAACCCAGTATTATTTGCTCAATTTCTAAAAGCATGTCCAGTCACTCAGCAAATATACAAGAACTTCCTTAGCCCTACATCCTAGAAACCTGGCATTTAAGGTTGGGAATCCTTGGGGCTGTGTTCATAGGGCTTTTTGCAGTAGGGAGATAAGGAGCAAATGAGGAATTAGTCAGTTGCTGAGAAAAAAGTATAGCTACTTTGGTGATGAGGTGTGAGAAGTGCTGAGTGTGGCCCAGGCAAGATCAGGTGCTAGGACCAGAGGAGTCCTGTTTACAGGCCCTGCCAGCTCCCAGCACCTTCTCCATTCTTCCAGTTCTCCATGAAAAATGAAGAGGCAATCCCATTAAGCAAAGCAAATGGATGGTGGGAGGATAAAGCTAAGTAATTAGGAACATAGAAAATAGAACATCTGGTGAATAACGTAACAGCAGTGTTCAAGATCTCTCCTCCAGTTAAGAACATGAAAAAGAACACATAAGTGTCTTAACCTCCTTCTCACCTCACTTGATTCAGATTATCTAAGGTCTAAACAGTTTGATGGCCATTTTTTCAGGCTATGTCTTTGAAAACTTATTTGAGCTCTAATTTATAAGTCCACATAAATCCAGACTTTTAAAGCAAGGTATTATATCAATTTGTTACTTCCAGTGACTAAGCCTAGCATACATCTCGTAATTTTTTTGAAGCTTGAGGTGGTAATAAGTGTAAGATTGAGGTGACCCCAGCTTCTGTCACTATAAGTATTAAATGAAGAATAGTGAACAGAGGTGAATAAATTGGATAAGCCCATCGTGTTATTCAATATCAGTGAAAACTGTGGTATTTCCTATTAAGACTTTAGTTTGTAATGTGTTCTTCCCCCCGGGAGGGATAAAAATAAAATAAAAGTCTTAGTCATTTAATCTGGATACAGAGTTTCTGTATCTGAAGAAAAAGCAGCAAATTTACAGTCTCCAGTAGTTCCAGAATGTGTCAGAAGGGCTGATAGAGACATCATCTGATCGGGCATGGGGGTCCCTCCCCCATGACCATCTGGAGTGTGACTAGAGATCAGTAAATCAGGAGTGAAGTCGAAACAGCCAAGGGAAACACAGTCATTGATTTCCAAAGGTGATAACAACAACTGTGAAAGAGGATCTTGAAATGAAGTTACACTTAATGCCGGCATCACCCCAGGGATCTGCTAATGCTCCTTTCAAAAGAACACTATATCTGAAAAACTTACAATTTTTTAATCAGATGAAAAACTGGGGCTGTACAATGTCAGGGTAGCTCAACTTTTATGATTCTTTTCTTAATTTACTAGAGAAAAGCTCATTTCCTCTACTCATAGCCCTTCTGCATTTAAATGTGTTTGGCGTTTTTTCATGTCAATCAAATCGCCAGTTCTGGACACTGGCTGGGTGTGTTACAATTCTGTTCTGACACAACCTGAAGTCAGTGCAGACCCACAGGGCAAAGGTCAAGTCCCCCCAAAACTGCACCCACTGGGGTGCCAGTTGAAAATTCCAGGGTGTCACCTGTGCTCCTGACAAACCAGCTGGATGTTAGCATGTCATCTCCCTGTCTGGCATTGTTCATTTATTATTATGGCTTACAAAACTCAGTGGAGTATTACTTATGTTTGCCAGTTTATTATATAGTAGAAGATGTTATGAAGGATATGACCAAAGAGTCAGATGAAAACACACCTAGGGCAAAGTCTAGAAGTTTCTGAGTACATGAACTGCTGCCCCTGAGAGCTGAGGTACACCAGCTTCCAGCACGGGGTGTATTCCCCGAAACTCAGAAAGCCATGAAGTTTAGGAGCTTCCTTCCTTCCTCCCTCCCTCCTTCCCTTCCTCCCTCCCTCCCTCCCTTCCTTCCTTTTTTATATTTACTTATTTGTGCATACAGAACTTGGGTAAAGGCAAGAGGTACAGTGGCAGTGAGAATATTCACCAGAGACACAGCGGGGAGCAGAACAGGCAGATCGATGAAGTACACTGCTGAGGGGAACAGCGGGCGGGTCAGGAGAGGTCAGCGGCGCCATGTGGATTGAACTCACACTGAAGTAGCTGTGGCTAACTTGCTTCATTTTTAACCCATTACACCACAAGGGAGGCCCGAGGCTTAGGGATTTGCATGGAACCTTCACCACATAGACACCATCAATCAGCAACTCATCTCTACTCTTCTCTGTTTTTCAGAGGATGATGAAATTTCCACATTTCTTTATCAAGTCTTGTCTTTCTGGTGACCAGTCTCTTCCCGAATCATCTGGTCATCAGTACCTACATCAGTACTGTCTTCCGTGATACAAAACACTATAGATGTTATATGTGTTTCTAACAGTAGACATCGAAAATGAAAACAAGCGTGTGGAAAAGAAGCTCATATTTATTTAGAGGTATAATGATCCCTCCATTGAGAAGATTTATTTTTAAAAAATATACATATAGGGCTTTCCCTGATGGCACAACTGGTTAAAGCACCACATTATGAAGCTCTACGAAGCCACTCCAGCACAAGTTCAATCCCTGGCCAGGGAGCTGACCCACATGGTGCCGCAGACCACTTCAGACCCGCCCCCTCAGCAGTGTGCTTTGTCAGTCAGCCTGTTCTGCTCCCCACTCTCTCTCTGGTGAATCCTCTTACCCACCATACCTCTGGCCTATACCACAGTTCTATAAGCATAAATAAATAATTTTTAAAAAATCTACAAATAAGTGGACCTGCAATCAGTACACTCCTGTTGTTGGAGGGTCATGTGGAATAGTTTTGGGTGCACAAGTGCCTTGACTTTAGTTTACACTTCAGCCAAGGACCGTGGTGTGTTTATTTACCATCTTAGCAATTTTGAAATTTACCATATAATATTATTGACCATAGTTCTGATGCTACATATTACACTCCAAGGCTTATTTGTGTGATTATTTCTTGAACTAAGAGTTGGGGGTGGCACATATAGAAAATTTTCCGCTTCAGTGGATTGTTTTTCTGGGCTGCATTAGTCATTTGGGCTTAGCTCACTGGAATACACCATTGCTATCACCCAGGAAATCTTGAGGCAGTTAGGAGCTCTATGTAAGACATTGATGGCATTCCCAAAACTCAGAAAAATTACAAGGACTTTAGGAACTCTGTCAGGAAGCAGAGACAGAGACCAAATAGGGATTTCTTGTTGTGTCACAAGAAATGTGTATAGTCATTTTCTTTCATACTGTTTTGCTTTTATGAAGGTATAAAGAAGGCTCCTACTTTTCATATTCTTACCGAGTAAGAAATCTTTTCTTTCTCTGCTGCCTGCGGCATGCCCTGGCAGGCTATCCAGAGACAAAAGGAGATACAAGAGCAAACCACAGATGCCTGTTTTCTACCCACTTGCAAACTGTTGACCTCATTTCATTCCTGATTCTCACTCTGTGCCTGTGAGACATTCCTCTACCTTGACATTGAATTTCCAGAGAATTCATTTGCACACAGGAAATCCAAAATAATTGGAAGACATCCTGATGGCTTCCCAGGCCATCTCGCTCCAACCAAAAACCCACTGGGCACCCCCATGAGCTCTTTTTCAGAGAGTGTTCATGGCTGAATTTATCTCTCTGCCCCATGCAGCCTGTGAATGTTCCAGGTCTTATCCTGCTTGAGAGTTGGTTCAGGGGCATGAAGTCGGGCACACCTTAAGCACAGGAGTTCACGTAGTAGTAACATAAACTTATCCTGGAAAGAAGTTTTACTTAGGTCCTTGGTCAAATCTTACCCTTCCTTGATAGTGTCTTCATAACTTACCTGTCACTCCAGTGCAGGTCTTACCACAGGTTTCAATAAGCGACAACTGTCCCTTTCAAAAAGCCGAATAACCACCTCATATGGTAAAGTAAATAGTTCTATTCTGTCCTGAGAAATAGCTGTGTCAGGAAATAAAAACCTTCTTTTTGTAAAATCAGCACAATTTTATTTTTGTTTTTGAAAATGTAACCAATACTGCATTTTTTAAGTTACATCTTGAACATTGCCAAAAATACCAACTTATTGTACCCCAGGTTTCATTAAGCTGTTGAGAAAGGAAAATTATCTCTCTCCCTACAAATAGACACTTTTTTTTTTTTTTTTTACTTTATGGTGTAGGTTTATTGAAGGCATCAGCACTCAAAAAACCTTTTCTGAGTAACTATTGAGTGAAATGACAACATGTTGGTTTAAAATGTAAAGGAAGCTGTCTCTCCCCATAAATTACATGGGTGTTGAGGTGATAGACAACCTCTAAATGTAGTTACTTGAAACAATAAAGGTTTGTTTCGCACAGATGATCCCTTTGCAGTGTCAGTTGACATGGACTCAGGTGTCTGTTAGTCAAGCTCTCCAGCTGACAGAGCAGCCACCTTCTGGAACATTGTCTAGTATGGTGCACAGTGTTCTAATGTCCTGCACAGGAAGTGATGTCTCCTGAGAACCTTCTCAATCCTAAGGGAAAGCAACCATAATCAAGTCTCAGAGACCAGAAAGTTGGTCATGTTTGACAATCCACCTCAAGGAAACAACCTGCTTTGTGAGAGACTCAAGGCAACTTGTGAAGAGGCAGGTGTGTCACTAATCACCCAGGTAGTGTCCCATACCAGGCTGAGAACAGAGCAGGAGAGTCCACACGTGCCACAGAGGAGGTGCATTTCATGTGAGACCCTGGATAAGAAGACCATGGAGGGCATTAGCAGGACTCTGTTTGAAGAGATAAGCAGAAAGCTACCGGAGGACATTATAGGACTAGAGATAGATGTTTGGAGAAAACTAACCTTTGAGGGATTTTTCAATCATCATACAAAGTGAGATTTGTTGAGGTATCTTAGGATGAATGGGTAGAGACCCATAGAGTAGAAATGATACAGGTTGGAGAGAAAGGAATCTAAGGGCAGTTATGGGAACACAACCTCTTACAAACTCTTACAGTCAGCAGTCTCTCTGCTCTGTTAAACTGGGCACGTGAACTATTCAGAACGTCTCCTCTGGTTGCTTAATAAAGTAACTAATTAAAATTAATTTACATTTTAAAATGTTTTTAATGTGGTCCATCTGCCTATTTGGTTGACTCCACACGATTTCACCTCAAAACAGGTTGCCCATTATATGGGTTCCATTACACTATTCAAACAGAAAATAAGCGTGATGATAAGAGAGTTAGGATTGCAACCTGTGAAGCTTATTACCATGGAGATAAGTATTGCAAAGGGAAATCCTCTGAACTTACAACAGGAAATGCCGAGAAGCACAGGCACATTCTTCTGCATGAGGTAGCTGATTAAGATCTCCCTGCCGGCTCTCACTGTGGACAGCAACACTCAGGGCACAGTAGGACCATGATTTAAAACACGATTCAGTGTAATGTGATTTTCTCTGGACTCTGGTGACTGTGCTTGTCAGAACTGATTGATATAATACAGGAGGTTAACTGCTTTATTGATATTAAATCCATTTTAGGAACAGACAAACGAAAATAATTACCTTTCTCAATTCCCTAAAAGGATCATTTTAATGATGCTATATAATTTTGTAAGATCAATTCTTAATATTTGGTAAGAAAAAAAAACCCTCTATTCTTTGTTTTAAAGATTTACTTTTAGCTATTTATGAATACAAGAACTGGGGTACAGGCCAGTGGTACAGAGGTGAGAGAACCCACCAGAGACAGAGTGGGGAGCAGAACAGATGCATCTACTGAAATCCACTGCTGAGGGGAGCAGCAGGTGAGACAGAAGAGGTCTGCTGTGCCATGTGGGTCAGCTCCCTGGGCAGGGCTCAAACTTATGCTGCTGATAGATAGCTGAATAGTAGCTAGATGGTAACCCCTGTACCAGGAAGGTCCCTGAACTTGTCTTCCATATTATTTTTAAATTTTTCAATATCAAGTGTCAGTAATATCGATAAGATCTACAGTGTGCTATATCATGGAAGACAATGTTAATATAAGCAAGGACATGCAAATGATTCATCTTGTCACTATACGAGGCATTAATGAGTACAGCACAGCACTGTCCATGTATTTTCTCGCCTTACAATTTACTTAATAACATCTTCTTACCTCTAGCTTATCTTTTTTAAGAAGTCAGCAACTAGTTAATATAACATAAAAATATATGTCAGTCAACATTATGCTTTGGTTAAGGCTTCCTGTCAAAGGCGGTTATTGGTAGTTAAATTTGGGGGAGTCAAAAGTTGTATGTGAATTTTTGACTGCAATAGGGTTGGTTCTCCTACCCTCTGTATTGTTCAGGGTCAACTGTACTTGGTTATATGTTACTCAGACTTCCATAAAAAATTAAGGGAGCAAGCACAGTGTTGAGTGGGCCGTGAGTGGAGTGGAGACCTTCACTAATGTTGCAGAGGCCCAAAGGGGCCCTCTGTGCACTCTGCTCTAGTCACTTGGGTCAATGAAACCAAACTATCCAGGATTTGAGCCCTTCATCAATCTCATTGCTCAATCTCATGGTCTATAGAGTGAGGGATTGGCAATATGATTTGGATCAGCTGCCCTCATTTTAGGTAATTGGCTATAAGCAGGGTGGGCACGTGCCTCTAACTAGCTCCAGGGTGTTCTCTCTCTCCCTGTGAAAACTGGCCCTAAGCATATAGGAAAAGGCAAGGAAACAAGGGTAGGAAGTGGGTTTTTAAGACTTTACAAAATAGATCATTATATGCAATTCATATTTACTGTTTCTGGATTGACCTGAGGAGTAAGGAGGAAATGAAATAAAAATGATGCTTGCAACCTTGCAAGAAAAATATTTTCTCAGGAGAATTTTAGTCTAATTCTGTAATAATAACCCAGTGCAGTTAGGAAGTTTTGATTAAATTTGATAGCATACAAGCTGGACTTACAAGCCCTTTGCAGTTTCTACCTACTAATTAAAAACATAATTCTTAAACAGTCACAGTAACACGCTTTTCTGTTAACTCAACATATACCATAGAACTAAGAAAAAAAAAAAAAGACCTCTTCAATGTTTGCATTTACTAAATCACTAGAGAAATGTGCATTTAGAGTTGCTAAGTAGTGATAATATATATTTGGAAAATGTAACTGAATGTTGTTTTGATTGCTGAGCACCAACATTTCTGATTATACTAAGTAGACTATGCTTTTCAGTAATTGAGCAGATATCTTTATTTTTAATTTAATATTTAGCATAAGATCAATGAGGGAAATGAGGGTGCCCTTTACCAACTAAATGAAGGATGAGATAATATAAAGAAATGTGAGATGAGTAAGTTATCTCTGGTACTACTTGAATTATAGGCCTGATGTTTAAGAGGACATAGAGTTTTATGATTTCAGGTTGAAGATGTATAGAACTGCAGAGTATTAACAAGAAAAAACCTAAAAGACAACAAAGTAATGCCTTTAGAACTTATTAGAAAGTCAAAATCACAGGATGAACAAAATCCAAAGAGAGGAAGGAATTAGCAGATAGAGGCAAGTTCGAACATTTGCTGACCTGGAATAGACACCATTAAATATCAGTAAATATCCGGTAAGGAGACAATGTAAACATTTTAAACAAATCACTGGGTATGGGCTAGAGGCTCTGGTCTCTAGACATGGTCACAGAAGAAGAATGTGAAGGAAGTTATAAGGACTTGGAGCCTTTTTACTTCATGAATCAACCATGTGCCCACAGAGGAGGTCACCGGGGATCTTGCAAAAGCTCATGGAGACTCTGACTTGGGTTAGGTTCCTTGTGCATGCAGAAGACTGAGGAGGACATCCAAGGAAAGCCTTCTTCTTCTATCACTCACTGTCAGGCTGACAGAGGACAAACAACAACAAGAAAAATCAGTAAAATAGATTTGAATGAAAGACACAAAAATTCTGATTCAAAAAGATACCTGCACCCCCATGTTTATTGCTGCTTTATTTACAATTGGACAGACATGGAAACAACCCAAATGTCCAAAAGTAGATGACTGGATTAAAAAGATGTGGTCCATATACACAATGGAATATTATTCAGCAATCAAAAAATAAACAAACACATGCCTTTTGTAGTAACATGGATGAAGCTGGAAGAGATCATGCTTAGTGAAATAAGAAAGAAAAGGAAAATTACTAGATGGTTTCACTCATAGGAGTATAAATGCCCAGGAGAGAAAATAATAATAATGAACAACTATATACTAGACATTTTAAGGGGGTGGAGTGGGGAATGGGATCAAAAACAGTGGGGGAAGGGAAGTGCACTATGGTGATCGCACATGGGTGATTTGGTGATGGGAAACCCACAGGGATTACAATTGAGATGGAAAAAGGCACAAAATGATGTGAAATAAACTATTATATTATTAAAAAAAATAGGCTTGGATGATTTGCAGAAAGATCTGTCCATGGAAGTGTAAAGGGAAAGCCTGGAGCTGAGCAGAAATCTGACACAAGTCCTGGGAGAGGAACGTGAAGTCACACTGGAAACCACAGTTGCAAACTGCACATCCAGCCCAATTCCTGATGGGACTGACACAACACCACACTAAAGACCTTGCAGAAAAAAAGGCATGTTCATGTCTAAGTATAAAATGCACATTTAATAGTGTCTAATGTCCTGTGTAAAACACCAGCCTTCCACAAAAAAATTGTAAAACATGACAAAAACAAAGCAAGAAGAAATATAGTCTGAAGAGACAGAGCAATTCTAAGAACCAGTAGACTTGTCATGGGGTGGGACTATCTGATAGGAATGATATAGTCACTTTAATTAAGACTAATATGTTTAAGGTTAGACTGGAAAAGGGAAACCACAAATAGTTAACTGAGAGGTGGAAACTACAGGGAAAAGTTAACTGGAACTGCTAGGGATTAATGAAAACCACAATAGCAGTATAGTGAAGAAAGTCTTTGAGGGATGCATTGTTAGACTCAACCCAGATGGGTAAATAGATGAACTTGGAAATAGGTCAAAAAAGCTATGGAAGATTGATCAATGGATAAGCAACTTCCTATAACTGACATCTATATAACACCCCATACAACACCAGAAGAAAGACATTCTCTGGAAGCAAACATCCAACATTCTAGGATGTGCCATATATTAGGTCATAAACCATATGAAGCCATTTTAACTTGTTGAAATATGCAAAATATATTTACTCTTCCATCAAGATGAAATTAAGGTCAAAGTCAGCAACAGAAGGAAATCTGTGAAATATTTGCATTCCATAAATATTTGTATCTGTATTGCATGGAAATATTATGTTAAATATAAATCCTCTAAATCATTTACTGCTCAAAGTAAAAAAATCACAAGCAAAATTAGAAACTATTTTGAAATGAGTGAAAACAAGTATATAATACCACAATGTACTGGGCACAGTACAATCAGTGCCGAGAAAAATATATTTGCTATAAAGGACTACATTAGAAAGGAAGAGTGATCTCAATTCAATGATATAAGTTTCTGCCAAAGTAGAGCAGAAAGAAGGAAGTAACAAATATTAGTGCAAATAACAAGGAAAACAGAAATGAAAGAGAATACTCAAAAACCCCAAAGAAATAATACAATATTCTACCACTCTTTCTGAAAACTTGAAAACTATAAAGGGAGGCTTATGCAGATAGCAAAGTCAGAACAGATACAGCCATTGTGTTATATGAAAATGTTATCCTGTTCATGAACTGAGATGCAAAAATCGTCATTAACTAATCCTTTCATAATGGACATGGATATCAAATCATCATTGTGCAAATGTTAATTTTTCAGTGTCAAATATATATCAATAAAGATGTAGCAGTAGGGAAAAAATACACTTGTAAAATCCTCAACAAAATATTAGCAACACAAGTCTAACAATATATAAAAAGGATGTCAATATCTAAAAAAGTGGTGTTAATTTCAAGAATTCTTTATTGGCTTAACATCCCAAAATTAACTAACATCATAGACTAGGTTAACAGAATAAGGGACAGAATCCCTTATCCTAAACTAGGAAACAAGTAAAATTATCTCTCTAAAAAATGACATTTTCCAAGATATAGAAGACCCTAAGTGCTATACACACACACATACACACACACACACTAATAAGTTCAACAAGGTCATAGAATACAAAGTCCATACATAAAAATCAATTGCATGTCTTTACATGATAATAAACAATATGAAATTAAAGTCAGGAATACAAAAAATACCATCTAAGCAACAAATTATTAAAAAATAAATGTAACAATGACCCAGCAATCCCACTCCTAGGTATCTATCCAAAAGACACAAAAACACTGATTGAAAAAGATACTTGTACCCCCATGTTTATTGCTGCTTTATTTACAATTGGAAAAACATGGAAGCAGCCCAAATGCCCAAAAGTAGATGACTGGATTAGAAAGATGCGGTACATATATACAATGGAATATTACTCAGCAACCAAAAAAGAGAAACACATGTCTTTTGCAGCAACTTGGATGGAGCTGGAAAAGATCATGCTTAGTGAGATAAGCCAGAAAGAGAAAGAAAAATACCGGATGGTTTCACTCATAGCAGGAGTATAATGGAGCAGGCGAGAAAATAACAAAAATAATGAACAACCATATACCAGAGACATTCTGTGGGGGCGGAGTGGGGAATGGGATTAAAAACGGGGGGTGGGGAAAGGAGGGAAATGCATGGGACTATGGTGGTGGCACAGGGGTGATTTGGTGATGGGAAACCCGCGGGGATTACAATCGAGATGGAAAAAAAAATGTGCAAAATGATGTAAAAATAAACTTTGTAATAAAAAAATAAATAAATGTAACAGAAGTGCAAAATCAGTGGGTTGAAGAATGCAAAACTCTCAAAGAAATGAGTGTGATGTCGGCAAGGATCGAAGGAGGAACCCTGGACAAACAGGACAACTCATAGGCACGTTCCCTTATAGCAGCCATCTCACTTTAGATTTACATAAACACATAGATGGAGTGCACAAGTCACACAAAATAGACTTTCAGTCAAAAAAATGTCATAAGAGGCAGCAGACACACTACATAAATAAAAGGCCTAGGCAGATGGTTATAAATATAAATGCACACACGTATGCACCATATAAATCATTGTCAGATCTGAGGGGCAAATAGATAACAGTGCAACAATATTAGAATATTGGAATCCTCCACTTTCAATAATGAACAGAACATTTTTCTCATGAGTACACAGATTTTTTTTTTTTTTTGTAACATAGATCCTTAGGTCACCAAGTAAATCTTAACAAATTTATGGAGATTGAAATGTCAGATAACTTCTCCAACCACAACGAAATGAAAAGGCCATCCATCTCAGAAAGCAAACTGGAAAATGATCAAATACGTAGAAATTAAACAACAGGCTACTGACAACTACTGGGTAGGAAAAACAGATCAAAAATACATTAGAACACTTGTTGAGGCAGATGAAAACAAAAATGCAACATATCAAAACAATATGGTAAGTGGAATAAGCCAATCACGGAAAGGAAAATATTGTATGATTTTGCTTATAGGAGGGATCTTAAATAAACAAATCCATAGATCAAAGGGTGGTTTCTGGGGGTGTTAAGTGGAGTGAGAGCAGGAGTTGCTGATGAGCAAGATGCATGGGCTTTCTCTGCTGTTCAACTTTAAGCTACAGTCAACAGAGCATAACGTATACAGAAGAGGGTGATAAGAGATCTCATGTTGACTGTCACTTTCAAAGTAAAATAAAACAAAAATTACCCAAAACTGGAGGGAAAGAGTAATTTACACTAAAAGCTAAGATGGAAAAAGAGAAAGAAAAAAAGAAATTGTTTCATCACATATTTGAATGCCACTTCTTATAATCCTTAAATTCTGGATTTATTTACAAGTAAAGATAGAAGTCTTTAGGAGGATATCATGAATGTAATAAATGTACCTTGGTAAAATAAATGTTCTTTACTCTTCATTTTGCATGAACATATATTTACATTCAGAATTTTTAATTTTCACACAATATTCCCAAAACGATTAGTCTATATAATAATTACTATAGCAAAAAAGAAATTATCTGTGGATATTACTGTACTCCAAATTGCATTTTTGTTTTAATATTAAAATGTTTAAACTACTTGTAATTTAGACTCTCTTCTATGATTTTGCATGGCATTTATTTTATTATACTCACTAAAGTGCCAGATTTAGAGAAACTTCTTAGTGGTGATAGTTCCATTAAAAGAATGAGGCTTCATTTAAATGGTAGAAATAACAGTTAATGTTATACATCCTACCATACAGATACACAATTTTTAATTTGAGTTTCTTAGTTGCTCTTTCTTGCTTTACTAGGTCATATAAACAGTAAGTAATAATGTTGAGACTAGAAATTTGTCAGAGGTGAACATGTTACTGTTCATTATTTCCCAAGGTATAACTACAGAACATTGAGCTCCGCAGACTCTAAAGGACCTTATTTCACTTGGCGTCGCCTGGGGTAGGGGTGGGGGTGAGGCTGTGGTTTATTAAGTCTCTCTAGAAGAGTGGATCTTCTTAGAACTTTTCAATGTGTGTTTTGACTCTAAGAAGAAGCAAAACCTCAGTGTTGCTTAACTATAGGTCTTTCATGAGAACGTTTATAAGGACATCATGCTTACGTCCACGGAACAAATTAGATCACACGCTATTCCCTCACTGGTACCTGCAAAAGACTGGGTGCTTTATACGAGGAAACGACCAGGTGACATTTCACCTCTATTCAGAAAATGGAAGCCTGAAATCCAGACAATGCAAGTCCAGATTGCCGACACCTATATCTGATGAAGAGGGGAAAACTGCAAGGCAGTGATGCAACGCACGTTATTACACATTTCCCTACAGAATGTAAAGAAGCCAGTGAGCCTGGTGGAGTGCGACAGGCTAGTTGATGCTTAGATCTGGAGAGGTCATGAACATAACAGGAACCAACAAGGAGCATTTGATCTTCTTTGCTGAAAACCTAAGATGCTAACTCCCAAGCACACTTGAATCTCAGCCCCTCTTCCTCAGCACCCTGACAATGGACTCTGGAGTCCATTCTCTGCTCCCTCTGTGTTTGAGGCTCAGCAGAGGCTTGAGCTGTACTGCAGAGGTAGTGCAAAGATCACAGATACGAAAGCCAACTCCACACTGAGTGAGGTCCCTGGTGTAGGTGTTTTAAAGCAGTGTGTCGCAAACTCTCATGTGAGAACATATTGACCATAAATCTTATTCACTTCAGACTCTGATTAAGCAAGTCTGGGATGAGACCTAAGATTCTGCATTTCTAATAACATCCAAGGTAATGCTGGTGCTGCTCATTTGTGGACCAACTTTGATGAGCATCATAAAGGACCCTCTAAGCCCCAACTTTTCATAGTTGACTTTGATCCAGAAAGGGTCTATTGGCCATCCTTACCTGCTGGACTTCTCAGTCTTGATTATTGTTTGAAAGACCAGCTTGATCTCTGATTGCTAAATGCAAAGGCAAATTTTCAGTATTCATCTCACTTGGCCTATCAACAATATTTTCTCCTAGAATTGTATGTAAATAAATGAACAAATAAATGAATAAATTGGCACCAGTTATTATGTTTTAATCAATTCTTTTTAAAAGATTTATTATTTATGCATACAGAACTGGGGTACAGGCCAGTTTCAGGCACAGTAAGAGGATTCACCAGAGACAGAGTGGGGAGCAGAACAGCCAGACTGATGAAGTACACTGCTGAGGGGAGCAGTGGACGGTCAGGAGAGGTCTGCTGCCCATGTGGGTTACTTCTGGGATGGGGTTCAAAACTCTCACTGAAGCAGCTGATGATAGCTTTACAGTGCTGCGCTTTAACACATTGTTCCACCAGGAAGAATCCGTTTTAATCAATTCTATAAAAGGTTCATAAATATCTCTAATGAGGTGGACAAAAGATGTAACTAGCATGGCATTAACCATAAACTTGAGGCGCAGTTATTATCATCTTCCCCTTTTCTCCTCTTCTTCCTTCACCACCTCCATCAGCAGAAAGTCAGTGTCTCCCCTCTTGAAACTTTCCATTTCTTCCTATTTCACCAGAAGCCAAGGGCCTCATCCGACTCTAAAGGTCTCACTTCATCCACAAACCTCCGAGGAAACTGGCCTCATGCAGGGTCTCTCACAGCTTGCTCTGACCTCCCACTATCTGACATTGTCATTATTAAACACTGTTTTAGGACTCCTTGACAGATGACAATTGTCCACTGCTTCTGAATTGCCCTTTCCAGTTTCAGGAGTGACTGGAGCCACAGTGGAACTCCCATTCAGCACCACGATAACTACCCTGTAGTTTGCAGCTAGACCACAGCATGTCACCCACAGCTGGGGGTCAGCTCCTTCTCACCCTGCACAGAGGTTAACCTTTAACCACGAAGAAACGTTAGTTCTTTGTGTTGGCTAAGTTCAACAGCCTCTACTCCTAAGGAGACTGAATTCCAAGGATTTAGTTCTCTTTCTGCCATTGAGCATTGGAACAGAGAACCCCAGTCTACTTTGCTAGTTTTCCAATGTCCAAATATTTGGAGAAAGGATTAGAATTACAGCCCTTTTACCCAGACTTTGACCTCCATACTCAATCCATTTCCTTCCATTGGCTGATGCTATATAAGAAAGGAGACTGGACTTTATCTAAGCCACACAGGCTTAAACACTCTGGTCATCCTCAAAGTGAGTATAGGCTCACCTTCACAGTTCTGTCCTCAAAGCCTCTGCTTGGCAGTGACTTCGTGACCTTACAGCAAAGGACTTGTCAGCATTAAAATAACAGCACCACACTCATTTTATAAACATTTAAGATAACCAGAAACATTATTCATAAAACACATTAAACCTAAGACGTTAAAGTTTATTCTAAATACTGTGGAGAGCATCGAGCAGTTTGGAAAGGATATAATCTGATTTGTATGTTAAGATTTAATGCTGGATTTGGAAAGAATATATTTTAAAAGAGTTGGGATAAAAGTGGACAAGAACACAGATAAAAATATAAGAGCTTAGGTTAATTTTTGTCAGTGTAAACACAGAGAGAGGTGAAAGAAATCAACATATATTTGGGAGATGACGGAACGTGAGGCTAGGAAGGTATAAAGGATGAAGGATGATTTCTAGGGTTCTTGTATAAGCAGTTATCTGGGTGATGTGCCAATTATCTACCTACTTACTTATCTTTATCTACTGACCCCTTCCTCCCTGCCTTTATTGATCTGTCTGTCTGCCCATCCATCTTTCCGTCTTTCTATCTAATTTACCTAGCAGATTCTAGGAAGGTCATATTTAGTTGGAAAAGACAACATGAATTCAGTTTTGAACCTGCTTACAATAAGAATTTTGTGATGCACTGAAGAGATATCAAGTAAACAGCTAGACATTCAGGTCTGGACCTCAGGAGGGAGACTGAAATTAAAGAAATATTTATGAGCTATTGTCATAGAGAAGGTATCAGACTAAGAAAAAATATGAAGCAAGAGAAGGATTGAGAGTGTGGATTACGAAGTCTAACATGAATGAAAGGAGACACTCAGTATGCACAGGAATCCTATCAGCCATTAGGGTAAGTTGAGGGTGAATATCAGGTTGCACAGGAATTAAAAGAAGGCCTCAGGTCGAGGAAAATGTGAGAACACATTTCTTGTTTCTCAAAGTATAGACCATTGATACCCTAAACACCTGTGAGAAAGCAGACTCAACTCCTGGAGCTTCAGAATCAAAATCTGGATTTTGAACAGAAATCCCTTTCGATTTGTAAGAACCCCAATGCACTTGAAGCATTTCTTCAAAAACCTGTTGCTTAGCTTTGTACATTATACTCACAAGAGGCTATTATGTAACTTCAACTATCCACATTAAAATCCAAAAAAATTCATCAGAATCTCTGTGGGGGTGCTTAGGAGATGTGAGGCCCAGATGCCCCATGTTTTTTGTTTCCCAAATGAATCTAATATGCAAACTAGTTTGAAAACTACAGGCCCAAACAGGAGTAAAATTAATGTGGATAAAAATGAGAGTAGCAGAAAACATGGAGCTTCCCTACAACCCAGCAATCCCACTCCTAGGTATCTACCCAAAAGACACAAAAACAGTGATTGAAAAAGATACCTTCACCCCCATGTTTATTGCTGCTTTATTTACAATTGGAAAAACATGGAAGCAGCCCACATGTCCAAAAGTAGATGACTGGATAAAAAAGATGTGGTACATATATACAATGGAATATTACTCAGCAACCAAAAAAGAGAAACACATGTCTTTTGCAGCAACTTGGATGGAGCTGGAAAAGATCATGCTTAGCGAGATAAGCCAGAAAGAGAAAGAAAAATACCGGATGGTTTCACTCATAGCAGGAGTATAATGGACCAGGCGAGAAAATAACAAAAATAATGAACAACCATATACTAGAGACATTTTGCGGGGGTGGAGTGGGGAATGGGATCAAAAACGGGGGGTGGGGAGGAAAGTGCATGGGATAATGGTAGTGGCACACGGGTGATTTGGTGATGGGAAACCTGTGGGGATTACAATTGAAATGGGAAAAAAATGTACAAAATGATGTAAAAATAAACTTTTGTAAAATAAAAAAATGAGAGTAGCAGAAAGGGAATACACTTAACCATGGACCCTACCACTTCCAGGTACAGGAAAAAATATCCCACTTTGTACTTTTTTTTTGTGCTTTGTACTTTTCTAATTCTAATAACTGATCCATCCACTCAATCTCTTGAGTGGGTCAAAATTTCACCCCAGTCCTGCATGGGAACTTCTCTTTATCTATACATTTACCTATATCTACATCCATAATATCTCTATCCATCTGTATCTATGTCTTTAGCTGTATCTATAGCCATTCAATCTATATGATAACAAAAGAGCATTTACTGTATAAGTATTCTATTAGGTTGTAAAACAAGTTAAAAAAAAACTATGATGATAAAAATCAGAAAATAATTATCTCTGGTATTGACTATAGAGGACACAAGAACACTTTCTAGTATAAAGGAAATATTTTGCACCTAAACAGAATGGAATATTTAGTCTGTGTATTTTACTGTATACACACTGTACCTAAATAAAAAAAAATATAACTATTATAAAATAAATGTTGGGACAACTGGCTAACCAAAATGAAGACTATCACGTATCAGGATAAATTTGAAGCCCATAAGGAAAATCAGATGATTTAAGTGGATGAAAAAAAAATCAGTAAAATTCAAGGTAATTTGAAAGAAGGGAAGATCCTCTGTCAATCAAATCTATGCACAAAAAGAAAAAGTAAAAAGCAGTTGATTGATCCTGTGGAGCTTTTCCCCTGCTTAGAATTCCAGCCAGGTTTTATCACACCAGAGTGGTGAGGTTGCCCAAACATCTGGCAAATTCTGAATTATAAACATGTCTCTCTACTTCAAGATGACCTGAGGTGGTGACTTAGTTGATGGCTTCGATAAAAAGAGTGGAGGGCTGAAGCAAAAAGGCTAAAAGTAAGCTGATGGATAATTTTCATGAACTGAAAATACAACACTCAAGCGAAGCATGTGAAGTTCAAGACTGTCAGAGTAAATACCACAGAATTTACAGAGAACGTCATCAGGACATCGCTGAGGATGGGAGTATAAAAGAACAGACAGTCGGAGCCCTCAGGTAATGATTCAAACCCAGACTGGTGAGGTCAGGAAACCTATTAATTTTGTAAGCCTTTATAGTGATCTCAAGGCATTTTAATTTGAAGAATATGACTTTTCAAGCTATCATATTTGAAAAAACAGACAACTACCTGGTAGAGAAAGTAAAGATAATGAGCTTTCTGAATATGTGCCTGGCCTGAGAGAATAAATTGATGCCACCTTGCTGAATAACAAATAAATTTGGCAATCATTTTCAAAAAGCAAAAGAAATTGTGTATGCTTTACCCAGCAATTTTATTCCTAGAAATTTATTCTAAGATTACTTGTAAGGACATCTGAAAAGATTTATCAAAAAGGATACTTTTCAGAAACCATTTGATAGGCTGAAACACGGTATCTCCATATTATAAAAAGTGAAAAAGATTCACTAATGTAACGTGATTTTTGTACTGCCATCAACTAAGTTTTATGATAACACAGAACAATGAATGTACATTAGAATGTTCAGCTTACTTCTTACTTCTATAATCATACACGCATTCAGAAGACCATAGACCAATAGTCTACAGTCAATGTTCCGTGCAGTGGCCCAGGTAGATTCATTGGTGATATTCCTTTGTACAGTATTCTACAATTATGTTGATTCCTTATGTTATTAAAATCTTGACACACTAAAAAAAAAATTAACCTCCTGGACAGTATTTCAAGTCTGTAAATGCAATTTAGTTGTAAAGAAAAAAAAATGACAGTTATATTTGACTCCAAATCAGAAATTTGACTGAGCAACCAGGAAGCCAGTTTTCAATTCACATCCCCATGAATTATAAAATATATCAACTCCAAGAGAAAGAAAGGCCTCATGGAATTTATTATATGAGACTCTTTCCATATCAGTTGTTTATTTTTAATTTTGGCTTTGTTTTTTGTTTTTGTGGAAGAAGAATATGATTGAGATTTTTTTGTTGCTTTTGTTAAAAGAAAACATTATAATAACATCCCTTCTAACTGAAAGAAAACATGATAATTCTAGTTGTCAACATTTAGAGATTTTTATGTGTGTTTGTCACAATTTCTAATTTTAGCAAGTTTTTTATCCCTAGCAAACAGAAAGGTACATCTTTTTTATTTATTTGTTTTCATTTTTCCATCATCTTGTTTCTTGACTCTGTTTTCTCCTTTGAGAATGATACCAAAAATGTGGACTAAGGTGGCCCCCTTAAAAATGGGTTGAAGGGTCAGGTAAAGAAATCCATTTCCTACCTTCAGTAGCAGATTCTGTCGCTTTAGCATCTGCTTTCATTATTTCTGGTCCAACTTGGAGTTGTCGAATGCTAAAAATAGTTTTATTTGCATTTCTTTCAGGTTGGTAGAGAGTTTGAGAGTTTAACTGGTTTCATAATCAAAGCAAATAAATAACTCTGGATTTCTCCTTTGGCCATCCTATTAGAATATTCCAGCATTTGATGTTTTGAAAGGCTTGTATCAGTTGGTGTCCCCATTTCCTCCCATTCCCGCTTGATTTTTCTTCAAAATGTGATTGTATAAATAGTGTCTCATTAAAGGCAGCCTCCTCCTGCCACACCATTCACCGGCTTGCAAAGTGACAAACTACCTTCTCTTGAATTTCCCTGAGTGTCACTGTGTGACTCTTCTAGTTTCCATGCCTATCCAGGATGCTAAATTATGTCTATGTGAAACTAACCAGTGATTATTAAAAGAAAGCCTGTCCCTCCTGGCTTTGTTCTTCTCCCTTGTCACTTCATGAGACAAAGGCAAATAAAATGAAACCATCTTATCTCTCATGACTGTAAACATGCTTTGTGGATATCTACATTTCCAGAAGATGTTTGAAAAGTGCTTGATTTACAAAGCACTTCCAGGATAAGTGTATCTTACAGAAATGTGCTTTTCTAGGCACATTATTCAGGGATAATATCATTAAGCAAAAGAAGAAACAAAGTTGGAAGATAAAGACACTACCTCAATTCTCAGACACTCGTCTTCTTGCTGTTGATCTAGAAAAGAAGGTGGCTAGTGGCTTCTCCTCAGTCTCCCCTTTCACACCTTGACCCCACCTCATGAAGGTGTGTGTTAAGAAGTCTGAGCTCCCATTTTTAAGAGAAGAGAAAAATTTGATGCAAATCTGACTTGAGAAGGATGTGCACGGGAAAACTGGGAAAAGCCAAGCATTAGACAGGTGGGCTGGTAAGGCTGCTCCAGGTGGAGGAGAATGCAGAAGGTGGAGGGGTCAGTCAGATTGGAAACCAGGGAGATATTGGGGTGTCAAGGGTGAATATTACAGGGTTTGATCCAGGGATGCAATGTTGGTTCAACACATGCAAATCAATCAACGACCTTTACCATATCAACACAAAGAGATAAAAACCACCTGGTCACAGCAGCGCAACTGGGCTTTGATTTGTTTATATTCGGCTCCTCTCCACTTCACTTTGGCAAAGGCCTGCCTGGTCTGTTGTGATTGGTGGTAGTGGGAAAGTGGACATCCACATCATCCTGGACTTGGTTCTCGAGAGCCAACTGTCTCGACGTGCCCACGACTGCTCATCCCATGTCATCACAGGGCCTTCCTCTGTGGGTCTCTGTCCTAAGCTCTCCTTAAGATGTTGCAGTCATTTTGCATCAAGATCCTTTCTGATGACTCATTGTAACTTAATTACCATGTTAAAGACCCCATTTCCAACAATTGTCATATTCTGAAGCTTTTGGAACTCAGCATACTAATTTCATGTGGACACAGCTCGTCCCATAACACAGGAACGGTCCTTGCCAACGGTAAGATATAAAATGTATGGAAAGCCGTGTGTTCCAAAAAGTCCTCTGTAGCCTGTCCCCCAAGGCAGCAACTGGGGGAAAAGAAAACACTGACGTTGGTGAGAGGTGACTGTGGGACTCAGCCTGGGCGTCTGTAGAGAGGTCCCAGCTCAGTTCACTTGTGATGGCCTGTAATGGCCACAGTTATAGTACTTGGAAACATCCAGAGCAGCTGGCAAGAAGCTGTAAATCCTTACTCCCTCATTAAGTTCCCAAACTCACCTGGGTCCTCCTCTCCAGCCCTCACTGGCTATCAGGCCCTGCCCCAGAAGGAGGCTTCAGAAACAGCTCAGGCCAAAAGGACCATTAATATCTCCTGCTGTTGCCAGAATGTTGCACTCGCTGTTTTGAATCTGACTTTCCCTTACAGGTGCCTGGTGGAGAGGGTATTTATTAATTTTTTGTTAAGTAAATGGAAGAAAACTGGAAGAAGGTACATACACTTTCATTCAACAAATAATGGCAGGTTATTGGGTGTAGTGTACAGTGGGATATTAGGCTCTCGGGAAACTCTAAAATCAGTAAAATCTAATCTTCGGATTTAAGGAGGTTAGTGCCTGTACACACTATGGTTGTGAAACTTAACAGAGTTGAGCTGTTTTAACTTTCTTATATTATCTTGGTGATCATCTTCCTACTAAAGTTGACCTAATTAGGTTTATGGACTTATTTTCATCGATCCATTCTCTGTACTGTCCTTTCTTTTTTCCTTCAGTCCTCTTCTCCAAAAACAGTGAAAAGCAAACGGACAGATAATGGCTTTTTCTAATCTTATCAGAGCATACCCAGAAGGGGACAAGGAGTTCTCTGTCACGCCAGCACTGCCAGGCTTTCAGCAAGCACACATGATGTTGTGTAACGTTTAGTTTCAGTCTATCAATTCCCTGTAAACACTGGAGAGTGGAGGTCTGCAAGAGCTCAGCAAGCAGTATCCATGACAACTGTACCTACAGCAGGCTATTTAGCATATGGGTAACAAGAAAGACTTCTTTTTTTTTTTTTTAAGAGATCATATAATCAAATATTAAACAAATCAAAGCATTCATTTTTTGCTAACAGAGACTACTTCCATGCTAGTTTTTCCCCTTTTAAAAATCATACCATTTTTCAAAAACAAGGTAAGAAGGAGGGCGGGAGGAGTGGAGAGGGAAATATCCTGCTTGGCATTGATTTGAACTATTTCCAGTGACTTTTTCTGAAAGAAAATTAAGATCTCTGTGCATTTTTTTACTCTTTGATCCATAAACAAAAGTCAGTGGAAAATGTTAAATATGTCCAATAAACCTTAAGAATTAATTGTCCCATGAACACACATAATTACATTGCTTACACGGGTTCTTACATTTTCCTGCTACTTAACGTATCTGTTTCTTCGGTACTCCTATGGCTTTCATAGGAATGTTATGGCAAAATTACAAACATTTCTAAGAAAGAAGAGAGCAAAGATGAAGCATACAGAAAAGTGACTGAATGGTGTCAAGCAATTAGTTTTAAGAGCCATATTATGCCAATTACATTAATCATCAAATTCTGGTGCCACAGACACAGCTGCATTCTATCATATTATCTTTGTGTCACTACAAGAAATAATGAGTCATCTAAATGACAAGAATGGTCCACTCAGTCTTCATTTATTCCTTACTCTTCCTAAATCTTTGTAGAACTGCTGTCCAAGCTCCGAGCACCATCAGAACTTTTTTGGTTAAAGCAAAACTTCAATTTCTCCTGTATCCTTATACGTCTCCAGTCCATCTTCTTGTCATATGGTATAAATCTCAAAAAATACAGGAAGGTTCTGAAAAAGACAGTGACTTCAGAGATTTAATGATAATTTTATTTTATTAACAGCTGATCCATTCTTTTCTTAACAGCAATCACAGACATTTTAATGTGATATCCAATTGATGTTCACAATGAAAATCAAACCCCAAATGTATGAGTGATTATTTTTCAGCTCAAGAAAGAACTTTTGCATGTAGCAAGCATATCTCCTTATTATGAAGTAACAAATGGTTGGCATGTAGCTAGGTGAGCAAATAAAACTAGAGACATCAATAAGAAAAATACAAGAAAACGTTTTGTTTCATGAATAAGTATAAAAGTAAAAATTTAAGTGAATCTCTAGCACATTTACATGTTTGTAGTCTCACCTTATTTTGGAATTCTCTATCACTAAATCCTATCTAGTATTGTAGTCTGCATTTCTTGCTAACCTACGAAGGGTTTTTTATAACGTGTCTTTACCAAAGTCTAGTCATCACTATTCACTAGGCTCAAGCTAAAACTACTGAAATGTTCTGACCTTTAATTTTTGTCTTCATTCTATTAGTAAAATTTTATATAACACAGAAAGATTGGTGTTGATGATATGTTAACAACCATTGCAAAGACAAGTTTGGATCACCTATAGGTTTCCCATCGCATTTCATATGTGCATATGATATGGTAGAGAATAGCCAGTTGTGTATACAGAAAAAGCAGGGTTGTGTCTAAACAATAAAATATACTGAATTAAAAAAAAATTCCCTATTGGAGGCTGTCATTTTGATAGCATGGCTGTTCTGATTGACTACTGCAAAAATTGGTCAATAGGTGAAAATGATTTTTCACAATATCTTTTGAACTGGCAACCATGTTAAACTCAATTTAAGTTTGTTTCTTCAACCAGAAACTAGAAAAACTTGTTTTCTGAAACTAGAATGATGAGAGGCTTAACCTCTGACAGTGATTGAAGTGTGCTGGCTTGACGCTGCTACCCTGGGCCTGAAGACAGCACTGATACATACGGTCTTACAGAGCAGATGATCATGACGACGGGGGGTGGAGGGCATAAGGACAATGGTTGAAATGATTCATGTGCTGGAGAGATGAAAACACCTCGCTAAATAACTATCAATATACAGCAGTATTATTAAATCTATATCCTCACCCCCTCTTTCCTGTCCTTTTCTTAATATTGGATGTTAAAAAATTAAGAAATAGGGCCCTCCCTGGTGCCGTAGCAGGTTAATGCACAGCACTAAGAAGCTAAAGCCACTTCAGCATGAGTTCGATCCCCGCCTGCTCAGGAGCTGACCCACATGGCGCGGCAGACCTCTCCTGACCCACCCGCTGCTCCCCTCAGCAGTGTACTTCATTGATCTGTCTGTTCTGCTCCCCACTCTGTCTCTGGTGAATCCTCTCAGCACCCCTGCACTTCTGGCCTGTACCCCAGTTCTGTATGCACAAATAAATAAATCTGAAAAAAAATTAAGAAATATATATAATATATAAACACATATATTTTAACCTATTCTGTACTTCTCCCATATTTGGCGCCCCGACCAGATTCTGTCCCAAGTCCTTTCTTCTAACTCCACACATATTTTTGCTTACTAAAATATGTGTGCATTACTATCACTGTACTGACCCAGAAATCTTCAAATCTATATTATTCTCATGAGCTTTAAGTTTTTAGATTTCACCAGAGGTACATTCCACAGTTACCCGATTTTAAGCTCAAAATATTTCTTGCTCATCTACCTGAGTTTTGAATATAAGTTAGTGATATTAGTGCCAATTCACATACCCCAGCAAAATACCTGGACGATTTCCCTTTCAATAATCAACAAGCTTTCAGTATTACCTCCTACCTGTACTCCATCATACCTTTTCTTTCAATCGCCATCAGAGATATATTAGTAACCTAGGATAATCCTTCATCTCTTTTGCATTATGAGTTCTGTTTCTTTCCCACTTATAGTCCATATAAAGTGAGGCACCTCAATGATGTACAAATATATCACAGAATTTTCTTCCATAAAATCTTTGAGTCACTATTCATTGCCTTTAGGATAAAGCCTGAACTTGGTATGGCTACAAAAGACCCTGTTTGCTTCTTTAACTGTACATCTTATCTTCCAATCTTGTATCCTACCCTTCATTGATGCTGAATTTCTCCTACAATGGCACATAATTTATTACACACCCTGGTCCAGGGTTGTCTTCCCTCAACTTCCTTAGTGCTAACTTTCATGCCTTATTTTGCCTTTCATAGAATGCTTTGGTGAACTGAGATTGTGTCTGCAATTTAACCATTAGAATTATCCATTGTTGTGGTCCTAGCTATTGCACAATACTTGAGTTATAGTAGGCACACACTAAATGTAAATATTTTTGAATGAAAAAATACATTCTCAAAGCCTAGGTATAAATATTGACACTTAAACTATTCAAGTAATTTTAAAAAATTATTTCCTTTTAACAGGTTCTAGCTCTTATTTTTCTTTCTGATTTCAATTTAAACAGCCTTTTTTGTGTCACTTAAAACAAAGGCATTCATTTTATACAGTACTAGTCAGGATCAAAGTACATTCAGTGACACAGTCAGATAAAAGAGCTTGCTTAAGAGGGGAACACAAATAGATGATAAGGCTTTGTATCTGTGCTAGATTCATCAAAGAACCCACAATACAGGTGGGCTGATTTACTGGCTTGTTACACGCATGGGTAACTGTTCACTACTGTCCTATTAATTGTTTGAAATGGCTAATTTTATAGAAAGCAGCCATGACATTAAGCATTCATGACCAATCTTATTCTGACCAACTATTCTTTGTGAACTCTGAAATCAAATTATAGCTCCTGCTTCATAGGTCAGTGTTTATCTAACACCTACTTATTCCTGAACTCCCAGACTTGAGAGATGAGGTAGTTACTGTACAGTAAACACAGAGGAAGACAACAGATAGCAAAGGACAAAGGCTGGGGAGGAAAATACCATCAGAAACATTTACCAGACTACAAAGAACCATTGGACCAGCACTGAAGCAGGAGCATCTATTTATGGAACATGACTTAACTGTTTTAAGCACAGTGTGTTCAGACTGCTAGCAGGTACCTCTGATTATCTTTAAAAGATGACAAAGTTTAGTTCGGTTATACATAGTTTGGCAGCTAAAATAATGGAGCACTGGAAATTTCCCTTACTAGTACTTGATTTTACTACATTATGAATTGTTTTTCCTATAGTAACTCACCAGGGAAAGAATAAGAAAGATGCTAAAATCGTTAGAGTAAATAATTAAAAGCAACTACAATTTTAATATGTTTTGTTCTGAACATTATAAATAATGCTAATGTGTGATGCAATAGCTGAAGAAGTATGGGTTATGTGCACCCTGCAAGCAGAGGAATTCCTTTTGATGATGAAACACAATAAAAGTAAAATCAATGGTCATCGCATTATCTTAAATGACTTATCCTGAGCCCTGAAGATATTTCATTTGTTTGTCTTTTCGAAGCACACATTTTTAATTCCATAATATCTCATGGGTAATAAATGCTGTCACAAATTATATTTCCTAAGTCCAATGAGTTCCAAAAATTATGCTGCTTCAATTGTTTTTCATGTTATAAAACACATCATTAAAAAAATACAGTCGGGACTTTTAAAAAAGTCTTAAAATTAACACATGTTCTATTTGTATTTATTTTTTCTTTATTGAGGTTGGATTGTTTTATTACACTATATATGACTTAGGGGAGTAGGTTCAGATGTATGTTCCCATCAAAGCGCCCACAGTCCTGGACTAGGTGTTAGGGCTCTCTCTCCCCACAAACGCCTCTGTTTCCACCTCCATTCGCTCTCCCTCCTCCAACAGTCTTAATTCTGTAAAACAAACGTTACTTCTAAGGTTTGTTTTGGTTTAGTTTTATCAGTTCCTTTGCTTTTCTTCTCTATATTTCACACGAGTGAAATCGTGCCGTATTTGTCTTTCTCAGTCTGACTTATTTCACTTAGAGCAACCTCTACAATTCCATCCACATTTCCATCCAGCTGCTGGCAAATGGCAAGACTTTGCCCTTTCTTTTTTTATAGCTGAGTAGTAATCCATTGCACACACACACACATATATGCAACACATTACTACTATATATATATCACATCTTCTTAATTCACTACTGTCAATGGGCATTTAGCTTGTTTCCATAACTTGGCTATTATAAATAGTACTGCAGTGAACACAAGAATATCCCTTCAAATGAGTGATTTTGTAAATTCTTTGGATAGATATCTAAAAGAGGATCATATGGTATGTCCACCTTTAATATTTTGAGGGAACTTCAGACTGCTTTTCACAAGAGGCTGAATTGTGAAAATCTCCATTCCTACTAACAGAAGAAGGGTTCCCTTCTCTCCACATCATTACCAACATTTGTGGCTTCTATTTTTTTTTTGTTTGTTTGCTTGTTTGTTTTTTATATGGATTATTTTCACTGGAGTGTAGTATTATCTCACTGTGGCTTTGATTTTCATTTCTCTGACAATGAGTGGTGTTGAACATATAGAGTAGAAACCATGAATTCATTCTCTGGTCCCAGTCTGGCTAGAACAGCTAATAAAGGCAAGTAGAAATTCAATCTTGGACTAGACTTTTGGCTGGATGGAGAGAAGCAAAGGTTAGGGACAGCAGAGGCCTAAGAGTGATGATGGAAGTATAATTTATATGATCAAAAATGAGGTCTATACATCTACCTGGCATAGCTCACAACCAGCTAAGTGTCTCACCCCAACCTAGATGCTCAGAGATGACCTGCCCCAATGATGACAAAATTTCCAAGAAGAGTACATCTCCAAGGTAGTATTTGTAGTGGAACTAGTAGGATATCAGCATTGATGAACCAGCAGTCTCAATAATAATATTTGAGCTTACATAGGGATATTAAAAATGTGTCCACAGATACCCTGGAAAAATACCATGAACCAGCTGTATATATGTGTACACAAATGACTACATACATAATGTTTACTGATCAAATTTCCATGATTACTTTTAAGTATATGCAAAAGTCACCCTTAAAAATTGCCATCAGAGGTCCCTCCCTGGTGGCGCAGCGGGATAAAGCACAGCACTGAGAAGTTAAAGCCACTTCAGCATGAGTTTTATCCCCTGCCCCAGAGGTGATCCACATGGCACAGCAGACCTCTCCTGACCTGCCTGCTGCTCCCCTCAGCAGTGTATTTCAACAGTCGGCCTGTTCTGCTCCCCACTCTGTCTCTGGTGAATTCTCCCACCACCCCTGCACCTCTGGCCTGTAACCCAGTTCTGTATGCATAAATAAATTAATTTAAAAAAATAGCCATCAGATGTAGTAATCATGGGATTAAATCATACATTCATTGACAATACTTTGCATTATTTTTGTCTCTAGATTGACTTACCTCAAAGTGTTAACAACCAATGAAAAATCATATTCAATAGCTTAATTGAGATATGATTTACCTGACACAAAATTCACTGTATCATGGAAAAAAATTCAATGATGTTTAGCATATTTACAGAGTTGTGCAACCAACCACAGTTATGCAACCATCACTATAATCTAATTTTAGTTTATTTTTATCACCCAGCAAAAACACTTCACACTCTAAACCTCTCACCACTCCTAGCTCTAGGCAACAAAATTCCACTGCTGTAGATTTTGTTTATTCTGGACACTTAATCCATTGTGTTTTAGTATCCTCTCACTTTTTTTTTTTTTTAATATACAAGCAATAAACTCAGTAAAGTCAGCAAATGTCCTTTAGCTTGTGGCTGATGATTGCTTCTCTTATTTCTTGCTGCATGAAGATCTTCAGTAAATGACAAAGTCTCTCTCCGGTTGATGGTCTTTACCCTACAGTGTTGTGTTCAAAGCTGCAGTTGTCACCTGGAAGTGTGGTCATGTTGTATGTTCCCTCATACTTGGCTTAATAGACTGACTGAAGATGTCATTCCAAATAGTTCCAAGCCTGGTTGTCTAGCTCTGCAAATAATTCTATACCCTTCTTTTCTAACTTTAATTTTACTCAAAAGTATGTATAGACATAGTTTAAAGAGTCAAAGAGTTCTATGAAACTACATACCAGAGCCAACACTTCTCTGGTAAGTTAACTCTCTACCACACATTTTGGGATGCCCAAAGCCTTTCACATTTTCAGATTGTCATCATCATTGACATTTCGATACTTACTTTAATAAATCTAAATATCATATTCATAGTGTTACTTTTTTAATTTTGCAAATTATCAATTGATTTAACCTCTCTTTTACCACCTCATTGCATTTATGCATGCTTTCATTCACCTACCATTCCAATACAGCTATTAAGCCATGGTATACTCATATAGTTGGTTAGGTTGATTCAATATTTACAGAGTTGAAACCTGTAATATATACTGACACTCTGTTATCTTATTTCTTGATTTCCCCCCTTTTCCTGATTTGTAATCATAATTTTTGTTAGTGTTTGTTTGGTTTCCATAATCACTACTACATTCCCTAGTTTCCCTTTTTTGTTACCTGAATCTCTCTAAATGTGACTATTCTATTAACTTTATCTTTGTTATGGCATGCCTCCTTATGCCTTCTGAATATTCCAGTCTAGACTGGCTCTTTTAGAGAGCCCTGCATGTAGCTGTCATATTGACAGCCCTTCAACATCACCTTGGAGTTCTCTGTTCCTTGGATTCTATATCTTGCTCTTAGTTAAATTTTTCACTTTGGAAGAATCACAAAATTCAGTAATTTTCTAGATTGAACTTATGGAAAAATTACTTTGAAATGCTGAATATCTAAAGGTGCCAAGTTTATTTTCACTCATAATTTGTACTTTGTCAGATAGAGAATTTTAGATGTGCTTAGCCCTCCTACAGAATTTTAAAGAGAAACAGCGCTCTCCCTGATGGCACAACAGGTTAAAGCACAACACTATGAAGCGATCCACAACCACTGCAGCACAAGTTCGATCCCCGGCCAAGGAGGTGACCCCCATGGTACAGCAGACCTCTCCTGTCTCGCCTGTTGCTCCCCTCAGCAGTGTACTTCGTTGATCTGCCTGTTCTGCTCCCCACTCTGTCTATGGTGAATCCTCTCATTCCCACACCTTTGGCCTGTACCTCAGTTCTAGTATGAATAAACAAACAAATAAATTATCTTCAAGATACAAGACCAAAAATTAACTGAATACTGACATTTTAAAAACTTTACATATCTTCTCACATCAAAATCTTCTATGAATTTCCATTTATAATTGTTTTTATTATTTCATTTTCAGGTGAAAAAAATCACTATGGTAATTTAAGTTACTTGCCCTAAATCCAGAACCTTACAAATGGTATCTGGCCCAAGAGCCAGATACCTGCTCCCTACACTGCTGGACCAAGACCAGTCTTGCAGTTTGTCACTCACTTCCTGAAATTTTAGTTAACATTTTAAACATGTGTGTGCATGCCCAGAGACACTTCAGAAGCAAAGTATAAAGGCCCTTAAGACCACCAAAATAGTAAAACTCCTGCTTAGAATTTACAAAGTGGACTAAGTTAAGACCAAAGTGCCATGAAGATCAGAAAGATTTTTTAGAATTTAATCTTCACTGAAGTCAGAGCCAATGTTAACTGGATTGAAAAGCAGTGGAGAGTGGTCTCTTGACATCAGTGGAGTGTGGTCTCTTGACATCAGGAGCAGAAGACAGAACACTAAGCTAGATTTGGAAACTTTGTACTAATTCTAGCTCTTTCTCTGATTTCCTTGTGGGCTTTAGGACTTGAAAGTGAATAATTTCATCTCCCTGTACCTAGATTTTATGTAAAATAGTGAACCTAACACCTGACTACATACCTGGTACTATTTGGGTATAAGATTAGATTGTATGAGGGAGAGCGATGCAAACATGAAAGCTCTGGAAAAAACATAACCACTCATGTGTGACAAAATAAGCCGACAGCTGGAAATGTGATTGTATGCCGAGTCTTGGTTCATTTCCACAGGGAAGGCTTTTATTTGGTTTCCAGGAGACCACACCTGGGTATCACCTCTCTGATATCCCTCCCACCTCACTGGCTGTATCTTCTCAGATTCCTCGCTTTATCAGTTTTCTTAATCTTGACCTTGTAAAGTTGGGGAGCTCCAAAACTCAGTTCTTGGTCCCCATTTCCATCTCTCACATTCTCATTCTCTGTTGATATTTCAATGCCCAAGATATATGCTAATGGACCTCAAAGTTACCTCTTCATCTCAGCCCTCTTTCCTGAGCTCCAGATTCAGTAGAAGGGGATGGTTAAAACAACAAAAACAGGTTGTGGGAATGACTGTCCCGCTCAAAGCCCTCCCAAGCCTCTCGACTGCACTCAGAGTCAAAGCCAATGTCCTCACTGTGGCTGATGAGGCCCTCAGTGTCCTGATCCTCTTAGCTCTCCAGACACTCCCAAGTGACTCTATCTGACTCCCAAGACACTGACCACCTATGTCCCCTTGTTGTTTTTTAAGCTGGCTGGACACTTTCAACTCTGGGGCCTTTGCGGTATTCTTCATCATGTCTAATCCCTTCAACTTTCTCATGCTATTCCTCAGAGTCCCTGGACACATCCAGGGATGTGACACATCCAGGACCAGGATATTGAAAGCAGCACATTGTTCCTGTAGCCCAAAGAACCTAAGGATATAACTTCTGCACTTATTTCTAAGCTCTCTCACCTTCTAATATATACTATAAGTTGCTAGCTATGATGTATGTTGTCATTTCTTACCCTATTAAGCTCCAGAAAGAACTTGAAAAAACAACTTTTCTCTGTTATCTTTTAAAGTTTTGCTTTTAGTCCTACTAAGGTAAGAAGGTAAATATGTTCTTATTGTCCAAGATATTTCTTCTTGCAAACACTTGAAAGCCTTTGCCAACAATGACAAAATCCATTATCCCATGAGAGATAAAAGCCCCCCAATTTAAATGTCTTTTCAGAACATTTGTATTTAATCTAATGGAACCAAATCTAGTCTAATCTAAATTCTAATGAAGTAATCAAGCAATAAATATAAATAGCTAAAGCTGGATAACTTCCTGTTTTCATAAAAAAAAAGAGCTCAAGAAACTGAATATTGGGGTCAGCCAAATGAAGAAAAGGGGCACATGATAGGAAGAAGAAAAGGACAATGGCAAATGTTTTAATTTAAATAAGACCACGCAGTCACCCTTGGTTATCATCAAGAAACAGAAGTTTTTCAAGCATTGTCTGGGGTCAGAATGGCAATGGAACAGAATCACAGACCTGTCCTGTCACTCTGGAGTCCCCTGCAGAAGTTGAGTCTGTTGAGTCGCCCCAGGGCATACCTGGCACTCAACTTCAGCAGAGCAGGGAGATGACTCAGCCATGGACGGAATGTTTTTGTCTCCCCCAGATCCGTATGTTACATGCTAATCCCTCGTGCAAGTGGTGTTTTGGGGAAGTGGCTAGGTAGTAAAGGTGCTAATTCCATGGAATTAGCACCCTTATAAAAGAGCGATGCAGCAAGAAGGCTGTTTGTGACCCAAAGAAGTAGAAACCCATCAGACACTGAATCTGCCAGCTCCTTCTCATAGACTTCCCAGCCTCCAGCGTTCTGAAAGATACATTTCTTTTGCCTTTGTTGCACCAATCTATGGTATTTTGTTACGCAGCTCAAAGAGACTAAGACCCACAGGTGGTGCTGCCAATCCCTCAGGTTTTCCCTCCACCACACCACCTCTGATTCCTTCGCCCATGTTTCTTTTTTCTTTTTTTTCAGAAAGAAAAATAAAAAGCTAATTTTTTTTCATGTTATGAGAATTAGATAACCAAATGTTATTGTTCTTAAAGTAAAAATGAGCTCTGATCAAATGATAACTTTGGTAAATACTTTGTTTAGTCAGACAGTAGCACAAGAAGCAACAGCTTGTCTGAATGTACTTTCTGCTGAGTGCAAAGAATTTCTGACTTCATTTTTGACTCTTTCAGTTGGCTATTTTTCCAGACTTGTTTTTCATTTTATGCCCATTTTCAAAACTCATGCTATCTCTTTGCTTAAAGAAATGCTCGCTGCTCATCATTCTCCACAGCACCTGTGGCAATGCACACCTGAACGCGTGAAACAGAATGAGTGAAAGGACCTGAGGGGAGGGAAAAGTGAGCTGATAGAAAATAATCATCTCTTCCTGAGTTCAATGATCTACTCAGGTACTAGCAAAAATAGAAAATCATGATATATTCTACAATTATAATTTGAGAGGTTGGTAAACTCATTGGCTGTTTATTTTAAGAATATAGCATACATTTATTCTACCCTAAATTCGATCGCTAAATTAGACACCACCTTGAATGGAATCAATCACATAGAGAAGGGATACAAAGAAATGAATAATATTTTCCCTCAATTTTCCTCATGGAGTTGAATACGAGTATCTGTCTCATTTACACTGCTGGGATTCATCTTCCTATTCCCAGATCTTACAGTAATTTCAAGTCCATAAATAACTTTGCCTATTAAATCTTAACATGTTGGAGAATTGTGTATTTTTCTGTGAGTTTCAGTTCACTGGACTATTAAATCCACTTTAGTCTGTATTTGGTGAAGTGATCTAGAAAAACTGTGAAATTATCTCATGGTGTTAACAGAAGGGGCTGCTTAAATCTATAAACAACTTGTTCACACAGGTTTTAAGCCTTTAAATATTCATTGGTATGAATCATATTTGAAAGCTTTTCTTCCATATTATTTCTAAAATGTACAAAACCAGAATTGATTGGTTACTGGAGCTAGCTTTGTAAACATAGTTCTCATGTTTTCTCCCCTCGATTTACCAATTTCTTCAGACCGATTAGCAAGAATATCCCCAATCCCTATTCTTGTCCAGAAGCAAATGGGGTACAGTGGATAAATTCCAAAGTATTTGGAAACCTCACACTAACATAAGGACTATTTCTCCTGTTGGAGAGAACACTGGGGAACCACAGATGGTTCAGGAACACACAACTGGGCCAAGTTTTAACATTTTAGTGTTGCCACATTGGGTTTTGTTTCCCAGAAATAAGGCAGCCAAGTATCTTGTAACTCTTGCCCTGGCAGAAGACACTTCTCAGTGTTTGTTACTCTGCAAAGCTAATCATGCAAGAATCCCATTTCTTGATTCTTTAGGTGAAGGTTAAGTCAATGCACCTGCCTAATAATATTTGACCCCAAAATGCTATACTTTGTTGGATACTTAGGTTCTTGGGAGCCTAAGTAAATGAAATACACTTTACATTTTATCAGTTTCTTGCCTTTATGAAGTGAATCAGTGCCACTGAGGCATCATTAGGGTGATGTGATGCTCCTTTTTCATAGTGAGTAGCAAAATGAGGTCATATATAAGATACCCTAAAGTCCAAAATTCGCATTATTTTTTTTGTTGTTGTTTATCAAGGCAATGTTGACTTATTTTAGGGATATAGTCACACCTCTACAAAGGTATATAATCACAACACACTCACCACTAAAGCCCTAGTAAATTTCGACCATAGTCTACTGGGCTCTTTTCCTGCTTTGTTTCCACTCTCCAAATTTCCCGTGTTGGTAGCTTCATTTCTTCACTCTTATTTTGTTTGTTTGTTTGTTTTTGCTATTCTTTTGATTTATTTTTCATACTCCACATATGAGAGAACTCATGTGGTATTTCCTTTTCCTTCTGACATAGTTTACTTAACATAATCCCTTGTTCTATCCCTGTTGTCACAAATGGCAAGATTTCATCTTTTTATAGTTAGGGAGTATTCCATTAAGTATCTATAGCACATCTTTACCTACTCATCTGTTATTTGGTTGATTCCAAAACCTGAATATTATAAAGATAATTCTGACAAAAAAGGAAGCGAGAGTAATCAAACAGTATGGGACTGAAATAAAATTACTCACAGGTTAATGAAATCAAATTGAGATGCTATAAGTTAGCCTCCACTTATGTGGATAACTAGCTTATAGCAAAATAGTCAAGAGTTTACACTGGAGAAAAGAAAGTCTTCAACAAACAATGCTAGGAAATCTGGAAATCCACATGCAAAGAAAAAAAAGTAAACACTATTTCACACCATACACAAAACTAATTCAAAATTGTTCAGGCTTGGTTGTAAGAACTGAAGCCACAATATACAGAGAAGAAAACATAAGCAAAATACTCTGAGAATTAATGTCAATGATGTCTTTGGAAAGTACCACAATGTCAAGGGAAACAAAAACAATGATAGATAGATAGATAGATCAAACTAAGAAGCAGCTGTACAGTGAAAGAAACTATGATTAATGCAAAAGATACCCTACCAAATGGGAGAAAATATTTTCATATCATATATTCGACAAAGGGCTAATATTAAAGAGCTACAAAGTATTCATACAAGAACTACCTAACTAATAAGCCAAACCGAAAAGGGGTAAATGGGCCAGATAGATACTTATCCAAAGAAAACATAAACATTACCCACAGACACGTGAAAAAAAATCTTGTCATCACTTATTGTCGGGAAAATGAATTTCAAAACCAGAATGATATACTATCTCATGCCCATGAGAATGGTACATGTCAAAAGATCATAAATAACAAGTGTTGGTGAGAATGCTGAGAAAGAGAAATTCCGGTACACTGTTGAAGAAATTGCAAACTAACCCACCCTGTATGGAAAACATTAAAAATAGATCCACCACATGATCCAGAAGTCCCATATAGAGCACAAAAACATTAATTCCAAAGTATACATGGACACCTACGTTCATTGCAAATTTTTCTTTTGTAACTGATCATTGTTATTTACCAATATCTAATAAGTCACCGCTCATTGAAAATGTCTTTCTAATATGGTATTATGCCAGGTGTCTGGGATCTATGTCCTCAAGTCAGATTCACCATCTTCACAAAGAAAGAAGCACAATGGGATATGAGATCTGGACACCATTATGCATGTAAGCCTCGTTATATATCCAGTAATGGCTTTAGGACTCAGGTGTCACCAATATATATGTATATATTACACACACATATGTGTGTGTGATACATATAATATAATATAGGTAGTATTATATATACTATATATATTACACATATATAATATATATAATATTAGAGAGAGAGAGAGAGAGAGAGAGAGAGAGAGAGAGAGAGAGAGAGAGAGAGAGGCTGTGTTTTGAGTCCACGACAGCAACTTTTAACTTCACCTCCTTGGAACTGTGCCTGAAATCATCCTGTCCATGTGATGACTATCATTTCACTGAATATAGTGAAACAAGCAGTCAATATATGCTCAGGTTAACCCAGAGTTTGGGTACTGAGCCTGGGGAATGAGGCTACTCCCTGATTAGGAAGACTCTTTAAGTAATTTTGAGCAATGCATATTTGTTTTCTGTCTGTATACAATTTTAAATAAGATCAGGTCTGTTACTTATACCTCCAGAAAGAGTAACTATGGTTTATAGAACAGGGACAACCTCCTGAATTGGCCCCATGTTTCTTATTAATTGGTGATACATGCACATGAGTCCTAAAGCCATTACTGGATGACCTCAGGACCTACAGCAAAGTGATGAGAAGCTGAACCCACGGTATTCACAGGTATCTCAGATAAATAGAACACTGTAATGATCGTTTCCCGCCTGTACTACTGAATGTCACTCTCTGCCCATACACAGCACCTTGTTGAATTCCTCTCCACAAGTGAAACCCCTTATAGGGGCTTGCCAACTGCTCTAATGTTTGTTGTTTCCGTGCTTTATGGGAAGTTAGCCTTGAGAGCCTTACATGGCTCTTCAGAATGCACTTTGCCATTATTCCCAGGATCTGTTACATCACAATCTAACGTTATACCATGATGGTTCAAAATTCACCATTTCCAATCTGGGTTTTGTGCTCCAATTGCAAAATGTTCACTGTTTCATCCAGTCCTGCATCATCAACATACCTTCAGGTCTCTGGTAATTTACTTCTTTAAAAAAAAAGCTGAAACCCACTAAAATGATTTTTGTAATTTCTTGAAAAAGAAATTGGCTGACTTGAAGAATCCTGCATAATTCATAAATTCAGCATTTTAGCAATATGGCACCATTTGTCTCCTGAACCTTTTTAGGGACAACAGGCCCAGGTGCATGGGGTGGGAAAATGACTGAGGGTCACTGTCTAGGTGAGTGGGTTCTAGGACCTGCCCCTTGGTTGTACTCAGCAAATGAGCAGGTGTTAAGATATTTTTAGTTGAGTTGTACCCAGGGGGCTGACACAGAACTGAAGTTATTAGTAGTGACTGGATTTCTGCATATTCAGAGCCACTCCTGAACTCCACAAGGACACCTTTCAGTTCATCAACTGTGTTGTCTATAAAGATGGGAAACACTACAGAGAAAATACTGGCCATGCTAGAACCATCCTCAAAAGAGCACAGATTAAACCCAGTGTCTCCTACTGATGGGTCAGTCAATAGTTGAGTTCGCCAATAGAGTCATCCAATAGAATTCTACAATAGAACAGATGGGGATGCTCTCTATCTTCTGCCCAATTTCATACTCACTAGTCATGAAATTATTGAGCACTTAAAAAGTGGGCTGTACACTGGGGAACTGAATTTCAGATTATATTTAATTTAATTAAAAAAGCTGGGGCTTGCTACTATCACAATGTAGAGTGCAAAGGTAGTGTAGTTTGGTTCATTGCAATGCAATCTATGGTAAAAGCTACACAATTGAATGTGATTAGTTAAAATTCATCTTTTTGCCAATCCTCAGTCTATTTGCAATGTTCTATTATGTCTAATTGAAAAAAAGGAGTATAATAGGACTTGATAACACTTGCAATTTTAATGAAATATTTTTTTACTTTGTGCTTATTTCAGAAAATTAAAGAAGATTATAACTGTAAAATATATTTTAAGTTAACATAACATTTGATGGTGACATAATGATCCTATCTTTTCCATGGATGAGGTTATAAAACCCTTTATATTTTTGAGAAAAATTTTATTCTGAAAGTAAAGAGAAGGGAAAGCTCTCAGAAAATGTTATGTTTGTAGTATTTCAAAAATAGAAACTTAAGGAGGAGGGAAAAAAAAGATTTAATCATGACTACTCCTAGCAACATGATGTTAAGAATCCAAGTCCCCAAATCTCTGAAAATGTTTTATTCAATCAGTTTGTTGGTGAAATTTGCATTTCCTTAGCAACAAAACCAAAGATATGCTTTTCTTCCCAAGGCCATTAGGCATATACTGAACAAAATCTCAATTTATTTTATTCTGCAGAATAGAATAACAAAAACATTTACTGAGCACTTGCTGAGTGTCGGGTACTCTTCTTTGAATTTAAATGTATTAACTCCTTTTTTCCCCAATAAGAATATATAATGTCATTTGATATTATTATTCACACTTCTGACTGGATTAACCAAGAAAGATGAGTAAGTTTCCCAAACTTATAGAATGAGTGGACTCCATTCACATGCTAGTGTAGTTACTTAGTTCCTTCTAGCTGACTATGATTGTAATAAGCCATGAAAATAGAAAGAACATAAAGAAACCTTGTAACCCTAGGACTCTGTCTTGTCAGAGAAGCACATAAGTTGATAAAAAGATAAATTAGGTCCTTCCTGATGGCACACTAGTTAAGATCTCAGAGTTTATCAAGCTATTTACCAACCAGTATGGCACGAGTTCGGTCCTGTGTCAGGGACACCCACATGGCTCAACAAGCCTCTCCTGACCTGCCTGCTTCTCCCTCAGCAGTGTTTTACAGTCCATCTGCCTGTTTTGCTCCCCAGTCTGTCTCTGATGAATCCTCTCAGCACTACCCTCCCCACACCTCTGGCCTGTACTCCAGTTCTTGTATTTACAACTTAATAAATCTTTTTTAAAAGATAAAAATATATTGCAAAAGCAGTGTGAACATGCATTTTTTTTTACCATGGGAAAATTGTGATCATAATCCATTTTTTTTATTATTTTATAACAGTTTATTTTTACATCATTTTGTATATTTTTTTTCCATCTCAATTGTAATCTCCACGGGTTTCCCATCACCAAGTCATCCATGTGCCATCACCATAATCCTGTGTACTTCCCTCCTCACCCCCCACCCCCGTTTTTGATCCCATTCCCCACTCCACCCCCGCAAAAATGTCTCTGGTATATGGTTGTTCATTATTCTTGTTATTTTCTCACCTGGTCCATTATACTCCTGCTATGAGTGAAACCATCGGTATTTTTCTTTCTCTTTCTGGCTTATCTCACTAAGCAGAACATGCATTTTTTAAAAGATGTATTTATTTATGCATACAGAACTGGGGTACAGGCCAGAGGTGTGGGGGGGTGAGAGGATTCACTAGAGACAGAGTAGGGAATAGAATAGTCAGATCTACTGAAATATACTATTGAGGGGAGCAGCGGGGAGACAGGAGAGGTCTGCCACACCATGTGGGTCAGCAACGTAGCCAGGGAGTGAACTCATGCTGCAGTGACTGCAATAGCTTCAGTATGTGGTGCTTTAATCTGCTGCACCACCAGGGGTCCCTGAAACGTGAACATGTTCTAAGATTCTGTGATTCTCTTCTTTACTCCCACATCTACTCTACATGCTTGGAAGATGGACCAGTGAGATACAAGAGCCAGGTATTGCTTGCATCAGTTAGCTTATTTTCCCACCTTTTCATCTCTGTGTTTTCATCCTAATCATACTCCTCTGAGATTGCACCCTATACAAAACACTGCACAACTTTTGCCTCAGATTTTGCTAGTTTCTAAGGAACCCAAACTAGGACATCCTTCTCTTCTCAGCAAATATCTGCTTGGAAAGATGAGATGAAACCAAAGAATGTAAGGATTCTCTCCCTCTATGTCTCTTTATTCTATGGTGCCTCCTTTTTAAGTGGTCCCCATCTTAAGGGACCCATAGGTCTAAAATGTAGATGGGACTAAGGCCCAAGTATTTTAACGTTAATGTGGACAGAGAAGTAGTGGAAGGCACCATTTCAAAATAAAATGCATTCGACTGAAATCAGTAACCCAAGATGGTTAATTCTAGAGCTGTCTTTACAACCTACTACTTGTAGCTGGCAGTCTGAAATGCAGCTGTGTGTTATAGTCTTGCCACACATATACACAGTTGGAAACCCACAACAGGGATCAAGGGGATCTTCAGAGGGGATGGATATGCTTATTGCCATGATAGTGGTTATAGTTCCACAGTGTCATGTCCATGTTCAAGCTCATCAGATATATCTTAAATGTGTATCATTTTTGCACTAATTACACCCCCAATGAAGTTGTTAAAAATAATAATTGTAGGACAACTACATTGGGAAGAAGGGGAATTTGGAAATTCTGTGCAGTCATTGCTTATTTTTTGTAAATCTAAAACTGCTCTAAAAAAATCTGTTGATCTAAGTTTTAAAAAGAGACAACTGTCTCAAACTAGGTTTGAGTGAAAAATGAAATCAGCGGCAGATACTCAAAAGGCAAGAAAGCATTGCCTGGCTTAGAAATGAAGATGTGACAATCTAAGCTCCCAGGGGACCAGTTCCAAACACAAAGTGATAATAATGCACAGGCCAAAAGCATGAAGACTGGGAGAGAAAAAGAACTGCAGGGCTGGCTACTGGAAAATTTGTCCAAAAATAGTACAAAAAGTGGCAAGAAAATCCTCTTGTAAGCTGACCACCTTTTAATCTCAGAAGAAAAGCTCATAGTAGAAATATGATTTAAAAAACACCTGTTCTTTAGAGCCTTTCATCTCAGAGTCATATTTGAAATGCAACTTTCTATTTAGATCTCAACTTGTGATACACCTGACTTTTCATGTTTTCCTCTGATATCTGCTCCAGCCCTGGCAAATGAGACCCACTGTGTACTATCTGGAAGAAATCAGAGTCAGATGCATGTTTGCTGTTTTTCTATAGAGAACTCCTTGGGCACTGTTGTGGGCATGAGAGTCAGCAGGGTGGGAGAGGGGAATTGTGACTTCCAGTACTGTCTCTGATGATCACAGAGTACCGTCTAGCACTTGGCCTATTTCATCAACTTCTTGAGCAAAGATCATGAGTTAACTGAAAGAGCTCTTCCCAAATGTATCACACCTCATGGAAGGTGTGGGGAAGGGAAACATGATGGATGGATATAGACATTATTTGCTGAGTCTGTTTGCCAGGACTCTGCCAAGAGCATTTCACATAACCCCTGAGAGGTACACACTACTGTTGTGTTAGTTTTTAATATGAGGAAATGCTCATTGAGAAATTAAATCATTTGTTGACAATCACGTAGGCAGTGCAGACAGCAGTGCTGGACATGTCATTCCATGTCCACATGGTTCTCAGTGACGGTTCCAAGGGCCACCAGCCAGGAGTCTCCTATGTGCTGGCTTTACTCTTTCTAGTGCACACAAAACTCTGTGAGGCAGGTGAATATTCTCACTGAAAAGACATCGGAGTCTCACTAAGTTGATGAACATCTCAGGTGACACATCTCCTAAGTGGGAAATGCAGAATCTGCACACATATCTACTGGATTCCACAATGGATGAGACCCTTGTTTGATTAGTAGATGGTGATGTTTTAGCATTATTTTACATCCCGATGAGAGCTTTGAGGATTCTTACAGGGCTCCCCCAATCGTGTAGTCATCATGACACACCCTCCACTTACACACCCACTATCCTCCACTGTAGCCCAGTGTGTTCCCCACTACTCTCCTGTATTCACCCCTTTCCCTACCTCTTCTCTGAATAGCAGAGATCTATGGCCAGTTTTCAAGGGTTGGTTTTAATGTTTGTCTCTGACCTTTATTTATTTGTTTATATGCCACATGTAAGTGACACCATCTGATATTTTTCTCCTCCTGTCTTAGCTAACTTAGTAAAAGCTCTCCCACATGTATCCATGTTGACACCAATGGTGTGAGTTTCTCTTTTTTGATTGCTGAGTAGCATTCCATTTATATATCTATCATGTCTTGTTTGGAAGAACTTAGGGTTGTTTCTACATCTTGGCTATTGCAAATTGTGCTGCTTTAAACAGAAGGTAGGTTTCCTTTCAGATTAGCTTCTGTGTTCTTTGAGTAGATGCCTAAGAGTGGTATTACTGGGTCATATGGCAAATACATTTTTAGCCTCTTGAGAAGCCTCCTTACTGCTGTCAATAGAGGCATAATATAGCTCTGATTATTAAACTTCCAGTGTACCACCTGGTTCATTGGTGGTATGCTGCTCACACATTTTGGTTACCTTCCCTGTCTGATCTTCGACAAGGTGCTCATGTAACTTTAGTGCTCTGTCTAAAGTGAGCCAAACACATTGATCATTAAACAAGTGAGCATAGTAAGGTCACCATTCCTTGTCTTTGTCTCCCAGAGCATTTCTAACAAGGTAGACCTGTGACCAGTTCTATCACTCACATTTTATTTTGCACACAGGACAACAAGTGTCTGCAGCAGGATTTAGCGAATCAGTAAAAAAACCGAGTGAGATTCCAGAAAGAAACAGCTTCAGGATGCCTAAGCACCTTCTGTCCAGTTACACTACACCTGCCAGCAGATTGTATTCTTTATATTCTCAGCATATTTGGATCTCGGTCAAGATCCGTCCATGTGTCACCTAAAGGGACTCTCAGAAGTAATCTGACTTACCTCTTTTAATCATTCAGATGAGGCAGTACTGAAAGGTAAAATGTCTAACTAAGTTCACATGTTCTTAAGTGGAAAACAGGAAATAAAACTCTCTTGTCCAACTTTCCTCCCACTTTGTCCAGGGCTGGACAATACTCACAGGTCCGCCAGTGTGATGGCTTGGCACATGAAGCCAGGCCATGAGTGGGGAGCAACAGGGTCCTGAGATGGGGGCCATGTCCCATCCAGAGCCACAGCCTCTCCCTCAGAAGATGCTGTTGACCTCAGGCTCCAGTGTGCTCACTTGCATGCAAGTAAGAGGGAGAAATGAAAGTCTTGCTCAAGTCACCTGTCTTCTAACACACAGAACCCTGGAAGTGACACTGAGGGGATGTGTCTCGCATTCAAGCCAGAAGCCTAGTACTTTCCACAATACATTATCAAAGCTGACTCTCCTAAAGACCTGGTGGGAAGTCACAATTACTTCCCCACTGCAATAGGTTCACAAAATCCAGTGATTCTTTTCCTTGCTGACAAAAGATGAACAGAGGTTTAAAGGATTCCAAAGCCCAGAAATGTTTAGGCAAAGCAATCCCCTCATGTTGAAGCAGTCCAAAGAACAAGTAAATTTTCTGTTATCAGGCATGTGATTTACTGCAAAGACAGTGGACCATTTTTCCTTTTTCTTTTTGAATTAAGCAATTGCTATTAGAGGGTAAAACTGCAAAATGGACAGTCAAGCTGGTAAGTCCATGGAAAAAATGGATACTTAGATCACATTTATATATCTACAGTCAACATTTAGAGAGCCTAAATTAATAGAGCAAACAGAGTGATGGCGATTACCCTGCTAACACAATCTCCATTAAGCTTTGCTTGAGGAGAAAATGAAAGGCTCAAACATCTGTCAGGTTCACCCAGAGTTCATTGCAGATAGAAAGTGTTATTTGCTTTTTTTCCCCTTAAGATTGGAAGGTACCAGAATGGCCTGAGATTTTAACATTTCATAAAACCAAATTTAGCCCCTGGTATCAAGCTCACTCTTAGCATAAGAGTTCACTTTTATAAACATTTCTTTTAAGTTGTCTGCTTTGTCTTACTGGTTCCCCCCTCAGAAGTTAATCTTATCATCTTGAATTAGCTAATGCCTTCACATGGGAAAAACTAGCACTTCTATCCTGATGTCAGTTGAAACTTTCCACTCCCACCCCAACTTTGACATGCGCCAGTATCTGCTAGCACTTGGTATAAAATCCTTTCACACTTTCTAATAGACTTGTAGACAAATACCCACTAGAGGTAGCATCTTGTGTTGTCTGCTTTTTATAGGTTGTTTTGCTAGATGTTATTTTGTTGTTTTGTTTCCTTGTTTCTGTAATAGGATGTATAGGGAATTTGTTCTTTTCATTAAAAATTTACCTGCTGGGCCCTTCCTAGTGGCGCAGCAGATTAAAGCACAGCACTGAGAATCTGGAGCCGCTTCCGCATGAGTTCGATCCCCGCCCACCCCTGAGGTGACCCATATGGTGCTGCAGACCCTCCTGACCCGCCCACTGCTCCCCTCAGCAGTGGGCCTGTTCTGCTCCCCACTCTGTCTCTGGTGAGTCCTCTCACTGCCCCTGAATCTTTGGCCTATACCCCAGCTCTGTATGTATAAATAAATAAATCTTCAAAAAAAAATTTTACCAACTGACAAGTCACATCCAACTGCAATCGTACATTCTCCAGTTCCTTGACCACTCCATTATTCCATTATTCTGGTGTTTTCTAATGTTTTGCTATTTACAAACAAGACTCCAAAAATCACCCATGGCAAATGCCAACTTACCCATGTCCGAATTCCAGCAGTCTTTTCCAGAACTGGAAAAGGGGTTTAGTGTCCAAGAGTGTGAGCATCTAGTGTCTCTCTCCCTCTGGCTTCCAGACGTGCTTGAGTCAGAACAGGGCTGCAGACAGAAAGAGGGACATTGGCTTATTTCAGAATAAAACAGCATTTGGAGAAGGTATTTCTAGAAACACATCCTAGTTCTGGGACTGGCATATCTGACAGTCCACTTAAATATTTTTTTTTTCAGGGCTTAAAATGGATCAGACTCAAAGTTTGAATCCTTTTACACTCCATCAGGTTGATGATTTGGAGCAGGAGAAGGGGTTGGTTGATTTAATTCTACAGAACATAAAACAAGATAAGAGATGAGGCCATCATGGAAAACTAACCACAGTAACAAGGAGAACTTCAGATTCACTGTGAAGGTTATTTTTGCTCATCTCTTTGGTAATGTTGAGAAAGCCATTAGATAAAAAGATATATTTTTTTTTAAAGATTTATTTATTTATTTGTACAGAAATGGGGTACAGGCCACAGGCCAGCGATGTGGAGGGGGAGAGGATTCACCAGAGACTGAGCGGGCAGCAGAGCAGGCAGATCGAGGAAGTACACTGCTGAGGGGAGCAGCGGGCGGGTCAGGAGAGGTCTGCTGCGCCATGTGGGTCACCTCTGGGGCAGGTGGGGATCGAACTCATGCAGAAGTGGCTTAAGCTTCTTTGTGCTGTGCTTTAACCCACCGTGCCACCAGGGAGGGCCCGATAAAAAGATATTTTTAAAAATCACACATCCAACTGGGGTTATTTCAGAATATGTATGCAAAATGCTGACTTGGAAAGGAAAATGGAGAATGCTTGTCTATTGAGAGACTTCTTCCGAACCCCAGAAAGGTGATGCTAACCTTAGTGCTGGGGAGCCAGCCCTGGTCTCATTCAGGAACCCGGTTTTAACATCCTTGGGATCAGGACTGATGTCACTTATTTGTGTTGGATACTAGGTAATTTAAGTTTTCCTTCCTTTTTTTTTTATGATCTTAACTGGGCATTGATCAATTTCATTAACCTCTTTCATGAACATACTTTGTTGATCTTTTAAAATTATTTTTCTGTTTCCATTATCAATTGTATTGTCTGTTCTAATCTGTTTACTTTCATTTTAATTTTTAATTTTCATGGTCTCTACTTTCTCTAAGTGGAATATTGAATTACTGGATTTTATTTTTTCTAATACAATCATTAATATTATGAATTTCCTTTTACCCATTTACTTAGTTGCATTTTCCAAATTTTCGTCCTTGTTTTTCCTGTTTTAAATAACTACTTTTTTAAGTTTTGGAAAAGTTTAAGTTTACAGGAAAATTGAGTGGATAATTTAGAACTCCTATAGACACCTCATCTCCACCCCCCCACACACACAGATTACCCTCTTATTACCACCTTGCATTATGAGTTGTATTTCTGATGAGACAACATTGATACACTATTCTTAACCAAAGTTCATAATTTACATTAGGATTTAGTCTTTGTTTTATATATTGTATGGGTTTAGCAACTATGCGGTGATTTGTATCTATTAGTGTGCAGATTGAGGGGTTCCCCAGGACCCCACACTTGCATATGTGAAAGGAATTCCGCCATCCAGCCACATAAGGATAAAACATACCCTTAGTGTGAATCAACTGTAATAGGACTCGTGTCCATAAAAAGAGAAGTTTCCCCACCTTTTTCTTGAGTAAATATCCAACCAGACAGAGTTAGCCCAAAGCAAGGCTAAGGCAGCCCCTGGTAGGGAACCATAGGGAACCAGCAAACAGGGTTAGAATCTTCTGGAAAAATAGGAGCAAAGCTGAAGTACAAATCAAGATAAAGGTTGCTATTGTCAGCTCCTAAAGCTTCTCACCCACAAGTCTCTTTCAAGTGCCCCCACATGTCTCAACGCCATGTGTTGCCTGCAATCCCCCAAGTCCATGGTGCAAGCCCAAAGCCCAGAAGCAAGCATGCCCTCGCCACATGTCTCTGCTCAACTTGTCTTTGCTCCTGCATTCCATATTTTCACCTGCTGGCTCAGTTCCAGCCCTCATTAGGTGGGGCAGGGAAACTGGAACCTCTCCTGTTCCTGGAGAAACATCTGTGACACTCAGAACTGGACCTAACATGGGGTGCATCATTAGAATTTGGTCTGGACTTGAAGTCAGTTTTCACTGCGGCTAAACTCAGTGCATCAGGGTCCTCAAATTCATTTCCTCTAGAGACTGTCTGTTGATGTCTCACCACTTGGCATTTCCTTTGTGCTTCTTCTATAGATCTATCTTCTGCAGTTCTCCAATTTGCATTACTTTTATTTTTACTGTGCACTTAGTAGCATAGTGGCAGGGGTTATGGGATACAGTATGGTTTCTGAAAAAGCATATCTGTAATTTTGGTAAATTAATCATAAATTTTTTAACAATGAAATGTACTAGTATGTTGATTAAAAATTTGCCATGTAGAAAATGAAGCCTGTTAAGAAGAAACTTGACAGGGTCTTGATCTAGGGAGATTTTCAGGTTGTCTTTTTTCCCCATGAATAGACCTAAGGGCATTTCACATAATAGAAGTTCTTTGTTGAGTGGGAAGTTGGTCATTCTGAGTAAGGATCCTGCCACACAGCTTCAGGAAAGGACTGTGCATCTTCCTCTAGGTCCCCCAAGGGATCTGCTTCCATTTGCTAGAGTTATTATGCTCTAAGGAAAAGAAAATACTTACATCTGAGCCTCAGATCCCTAGAAAGCCACTGTGGTCCATTACTCAGAATGAGTGCCATTTGTAATAGACTGGCACTTGGCTTGAATTCAAAACCTATTGGATCTTATGGTATTACAGACACACTTTGTGGTACTTTACTGAGTCCCAGGATAAAACTGGGACTAGTTAGTAACATGTAAAGTCCCACATTTGTTTCCTGACTTGAACAATGCTACAAGCCTTGTTATTTTGGTAATCGAGCCTAGATAGAAGAAAGTCCTGGAACACCCCCTGTCTGAATTACATAGCAAAATAATACCATAGACTTGAGGAGATTTCAGACTTTAATCCCACTATAAAGCTCTTGAAAAGGGATTGTGATTATTAGTTTATCCAATTTCATTCTCTTGCAAACATTGGAAGGGTAGTAGAGAATGAGGATGACCTGGGACTATCAAATACTTAATCATTTTAGGTGATGCTTAGGATATAGTATTTTAGCTGGAAAAAATCAAAGCAATATCTGACACCCGCTACACAGCTATTAACCTAATAATTTATTTCTAAAGAAAATAGAATTGTTATGCAGTTGCATTATGGGACAAGGACAAAAATGTACCCCCCTCTTTTTTTTTTTTTTTCATTCTTGGTCTTAACCTCAGGCTACATTTGCTAGTTTGGAAAGACCTTGATTATGTTAATGATCCATAGAGCATTGCACTGGTCCATTACAATTATGTCATCACACTAATTAGATCTTGATAGTAGGATGCAGCAAACAGATTTCGTGAGATCCATGCATATCTGAGGTTGGTAAAAAGCTCAGGGACCTGATAAATTACTGAAGAGAAAATTACAAACCCAGCTACTAAAGTAAAAATGGAAGTTCCCTTAAAGAAGTGCAAGAGAGTCAGACTTCAGAAAAGTCAGCAAATCAGATCATAGCTGGCATTTAAAAGGAAAAAGTTCCTACAAAATGGTTGAGGTTAATGAGTTTACACTTAATCTGTTTATGATGGAGAGAAAGTAATTTTCTCACATGATTATCATATCCTCAAAGGAATTACATATCTTCAGATATCTTCAGTTATTAGAGATCAAGGTTGTATTTCATTTGGTTAGAGGATCAGCAACTGATAGGAAATTCTCAGTCCTATTTACTCAGGGGACTAGGTTATTTTTAGTTTATCTCAAGGAACAAAGTTGTTTTATTTTTTACCTGTCTGGTGGAGGCATACCCGCATGGAAGGCAGGGGAAGGTGACAGCTTCGAGCAAACGGTGCACATCAGCAATTGTGGCTCACATCCCTGCTTTCTTAGGCAAAAGTTTTGCAAGTTCCATTAAAATGCTTCTGTTACAGGGCAGGGAGAGAGACTACCCTGAACCCCCAAGCCTGCCTGCTCTAAATAGGTTCTGCCATCTGCCACATCAAGACAAAACATGTCTGACCTTTAATGGAATGGGACTTTAATACAATTAGTGTGCAATACAGAAAAGATAAAGAATATATAGTTCTTAAAGCAAACACCCAAAGTCACCCATCCCCTCATGGGTGAAAGTCCACCCAAAAGGGATTGGCATAAAGCAAGGCCTGAAAGCTGCCACAGTCTAAAGCACCTTCTGGTGGGACCCATAGAAAAGGGTCAGAAATGACCAGACAAGTCCGGGAGGAAAAGAGCAAAATCAAGATAAATGCTGCCATAGTGAAACTCCCCATGGGTCTCTCACCACCTCTGTTTCACCCAGTCCAGGGCCAAGAAACAAAAACCACTTCTTTATGTCTCTCTGCTCCACGTCACTCACTCAGGTCACCTTCTGGCTCTTCATCCTTCTTCCTTCCTCCTCAGCCTCCTCTCTAGATTCTTCTCTTTTCTACTCAGCTCCACTCTCCTCTGGGTGGGGCTGGGAACCTGGAACCTCCCCTTTTCTTGGGGACCACCTTGCTGCACTTCTGCTTGAGCCCAAATACTCAAGGGATTAAGCCAACACTGCTCCTTTGGGCTCAACAAGCCTTTGAATCTCCATATTGCTAGGTTCACGCCAATGCTCAACCTGCTTTAACTTTCAGGCAACACAAATGATAACATCTCCCTGTGATGACCTGGGACTGATGGAGTTTGTGCTTTGTTCCCATCAGAACTTGCTTTTCATACAGATTCAGAAGTACTGGATGCTGATGATGTTGATTTTGGAGTTGTTGGGTTCGAAGAGTGGAGTTCTTGGGTTTGCTCTGGGAAAGGTTTCACCAGAGCTCCCGTTTGACCAGCACCAGCAAGTTCAGGGTGAGTTTCTCCATGACACAGAGACACTAGTTATGTGTAAAAGGACAGGTTTATTATAAAAGGGAGAAAAGAATAAAGGACACTTGCAGAGACACCAATGGGAGGAAGTGCTGGCCAGAAAAGGGCAGTTTTGCTGAGAGAGGCCTGCATGGTCGCAGGAGGGTGGCCTTGGAAGGGGAATCAGTGAGAGAGGCCCCAGCAGGTGCAGGTCACGGGCAGGCAGGAGGCTGCTGCCCTGCAGAGGGAGAGTGTAAGTGGAAAGGACACCTGCCTAGGCACAGGTGGGCAGGACTGCTGCCCCCGGCCACTGCAGAGACTGCCCTGCTATAGACTCCTCTTTGGGAGGGGAGGAAGTGGCCTGCATGAAGTGGCCTGTTTGTTGTTGACTTCGAGTAAACTATGTAGAATTTGAAAGGGAGCATATTCTACAGTGGCCCTAATCTCCGTGCCTTCACCTCAGTCTGTGCTCCTGCCACCCTGCAGCGTCTCACACCTGCCTGGGTCTTGCTTTGGGATCTGGGCTTTGGTGTCTGAGGCTCTTAGTTTCTGTAGCTAGTGAAGGCTGTGTTAATCCCTCTCCCCTACCTCCAGCTCTTGGCACTGTGTGAGCCAAGTTTCTGGTCCTTTCCAGCTTCTCTATCCTGATCTCTCATCACTGACAAACACAGTTAGTGGGCCAGGCCAGGCTCTTTTCCCCTCTGGGTTCACCCTCCACTTTCTGCATCCCATCCCAAGATGGGCTCTTCCATGGCATCCTTCCATGGACCACCTACCTTCTGACTTCCAGGCAGGCTTGTGAGGGAGACAACAGAGATTATTGTGCCACAGGACCCCCCATGTGGGGCTTCTGGATGAGCAGTGGCTGAGACCCTCCACTGAGAGCTGCAGTGCTCTGAGGGCCTCTGACGGCTGTGGCTTCACTCCAGGTGTAGTCAGCCAGGTCAGGGTGCCCTGCAGGCTTCCAGAGGCTTCTGCCCTTGCTGGTCCTGCAACCCCACCATTCCAATCATTTCTAAAACCTTGCTCACATGATAGTTAATATTTGTTTCATTGAAACTTTCTTCATTATGTTACCTGTTTCTTTTTGAGAGATGGAAAGCATCATAAATTCAGAAAATAACATAGCCATACAAAAACCATACAGAAAACATTCCTCTCCTCCATTGAGTTATTCACCAAAGTCATTATCCACACAAGTCACGGTACAGATCTAAATAAATCAACAAAGTTGGATGGTTAGCCACTCCCAGGAACGCTGATGCAGAATCCTGACATGAGAGAGTCATTGGATTCTGTGAGGCCACTGTTCTCACTCTCACTAGCATGGACTTTTACTGGTTCCGTGTGGCTAGAGGAATGGGGTTTGTGGGACTTTTTTATACCAAATAGGTATGATACAATCACTTCTGAGAACTTGGTTTTGGTAAGCAAGTTTCAACAGGTCATACAATGCTGAGTGTCTCAAGGCAAAAGGAAAAGATAGATCTGGAGTCAGACACACATTCTTACCATACCTCCACTGACATAAGCAGCCAGGAAAGAGCAATGAAAGAAACAGAAACAAAAAGGAGAACTAGACCCAGTAACTGTGTAAAGGAGGAAGAATAAATCTGACTACTTGATCTGTGATACCATAACAGATGAAGAGCTTGGAAAAAAATGGAGTAGAGTGCAGAAAATAGGTGGGAGACAGACTAAGCAAAGCCATGACTATCACCATTCCATTTAACAGTCATTGCAAACTTAATATATTTCATACTTGAGAACACACACACATGCAAGGCCTCCCTGGTGGCACAACATTGTTATATTATAAAATGAACAACATATATATATTTGTTTTCTGATCTTTGGTTTTATATGCACAAATTATTTGTGTGTGTGTGTATGTGTGTGTGTGTTTTAAAGATTATTTATTTATGCAAGAACTGGGTACAGGCCAGAGGTAGAGGTTTAGGGTTGGGAGTGTGAGAGGATTCACCAGAGACAAAGCTTGTAGCAGAACAGGTGGATGTACTGAAACACACTGCTGAGGGGAGCAGTGGGAAAAACAGGAGAGGTCTGCTGTGCCCTGTGGGTCAGCTCCCTGGCCGGGGATCGAACGGTGCTACAGTGGCTGTGGACAGTTTGATAGTGCCCCGTTTTAACCCCTTGTGCCACCGGGGAGGCCTTGTGTGTGTGTGTGTGTGTGTGTTCTCAAGTATGATATATATATATATATATATTTTTTTTAAAGATTTATTTATTTGTGCATACAGAACTGGGGTACAGGCCAGAGGCTCAGGGGCGGCGAGAGGCTTCAACCGGGACAGAGTGGGGAGCAGAAGAGGCAGATGGACGAAGTACACTGCTGAGGGGAGCAGCGGGCGGGTCAGGAGAGGTCTGCCACGCCATATGGTCACCTCCGGGGCAGGCGGGAATCGAACTCATGCGGAAGCGGCTTTAGGTTCTCAGTGCTGCGTTTTAACCCGCTGCGCCACCAGGGAGGGCCAAGTATGATATATATTAAGTTTGCAATGACTGTTAAATGGAACGGTGATATTTCTCTTTCCAGTTGTAGGAGTGAATTTAACAATTCCTGTTGTGATCATCATAGCTATTTCATATTATAAAAAATATCAGTGGATATGTAAAGTAGCTGATTTCTATTGATGATGTCAAGAAGTTCAGAGAACCAAAAAGAATAGATCTGCTCACATTGTACCAAAAACTCTGGCACAGGCTTCTGAGAGACAAGGAACGTAAGTAAGAGGAGATAGGGCCAGAGGAAACAAAGTCTTCTTCTCTTGGCGACTCAAGTAAAATGACAAAGGACGCATTGACTGTTCTCCAGTTCTTCAAAAGACCATGCTCAATTCCATTTCCTTTGCAATTATGCTTTGGCATCTATTGTTCTCATCACCCTGACCATTACAGTTGTTAAGCAATCAGAAAACCAAGAAAAGCTTATAGCATTGAACAAACTATTTTCTTTCATCCCAGAGAGGCTGAAGAATTATGGAAATTCCTTCATTTACAATCTGTTTGTATGTTTCATTTCCTTCATGGTGATTGTGCCCACATTCTCCAGGGCTGCATGGGCCACTTAGGATTTGGAAGTGAGCAAGGCTGCTACTTTCCTGGATTATTCACATGGTTGGTCATAAGATTCTGAGCAGAGCCCACATCCTTGACCTGAAGTCACTGAGTGCCTACCATGCTCTGCTGCCTTCTGGGTGGTTAGATTCATGCAAGATGAATGAAAGCAGAGGCCATAAGTGAAGCAAAGTGTGTTACTTAAAGGCAAACCACTTATTTCACAATATGACTAGCGAAGATAATTTTAACTCTCACCCTCCACATCTCTGGCCTGAACCCCAGTTCTGTATGAATAAATACATCTTTTTTTAAAAAAAAAAGTATATTGTAAACTTTCGTAATAAAAAAAGAAAAAAAGTATATTGTAATTTTCTTCATGTAATTGTTCATTCATTCACTCACTCATTCATTCATCCTTTATTCCCATTCCTTATATCCCCTGTCCCACTCCCACCCCTTTCTCCTAACCTCACAGCCCACAGATATTTATTTATTAACATCCACTAGTTTTTGTAAGTATTTTACTTCATCACATTTTTATGGAAATGTTCAGTATTTACTTTTATTGTTCTAACTTGATTTCTTACACATAACTCTCTCGAATCCTCCATTTTACTAAAAATGACAGCATTTTATTTTTGCTATGGTTGAATAGCATTTTATCTTCGCCACACCTCTTGATGCAATCATCTCTTCACAAAGACTTAGCCTCCTTCCATGCATATTACTACTAAGGTTATTCCTAAAGGCTGTTTAGACATTACACACCATGCAGTCTACAATTTTGTATGCTTTTAAGGGATGCACACTTCATTATTTAAAAAATCATTAATAAGGGCTCAGATTCACACATAGGGGCAGAGTCTAAGAATTAGGGTGAGCCAGTAAAAACTCCGCTACATATATCTCTTCCAACCTGCAGAGTTCTCAATGCTGCCACTAGAGAAGAAGCTCCCTGGGAATTCCTCTTTAAAGCTACTGGTTCCTAGGCCCTAACTGGTCAGAATGTCTAAGTTGCAGAGGGGAAGCCCTGCTTATTTTCTTAAAACTCCCCACATGATTCTCATCAGTACTCACTGGATAATACTCTTGGCTTCTAGTCAACAGCATGAATCAAAAGGTTAAATTAAAAGTTTCAACACTCTAAAGTTCCTTGAAATTTTTCATGAGAATACTACAGTCAGAATCTCTTTCATTAATCTGGAAGGAGATGAGACACTAGGCATTCTCCAACGAGTAATTACCTTCTGTGGAGAAGATAAGGTTGTCAATACTCGCTAGAAGGGGATGGAGTGTGATGGAGTGGAGGCAAGGGGTGTGCCACACCAAGAGACCTGAACTCCGGGTTCATCTGAGTTCCTCTGCTGTAAGCAGAATGTCGCTCTGAAAATAGCACAATCAAATGAGATACCTTGAGAGGAAAAAAGAAAGGCCAAACTGCTTCCTCAGCATGTCTCTTTTCGTGGTACATTTATTGGTTTCTATTATCAACTATAAATCAAATTTGATTTAGAACTGTTCTGCTTATATCAGGATTTTTTTAGTTACTCTATCAGAATTTCTTATCATGATTTTATTTTAAAAATTACAATCTCAGAAAGTATATTACTGGGAATTTATAATAATTGTTCTTGGTTTTACTATCTATATGTTTACATATGATTTTTTTTTTAATTCACAAGTCCATGGAGCTGCCTTGAGCTGTAATCACTGAAATATCCCTAAGTACTGTAACTGTCTGACTTGATGAGACTTCAGTTGGCACTCAATCTCCCACCATGTAAGCTGTCAGATGAGGAGATTGACAGTGTTCACAACAGGAGCTTCCACATACATCAAAAGGCTTGTGTGCTTTGAGTTGCTACCTTGTCAAAAGACACTGAATAGATTGACTGACCTGATACACCTAAAAAGAAAGAAAGAAAGAAAGAGAGAGAGAGAGAAAGAAAGAAAGAAAGAGAGAGAGAGAAAGAAAGAAAGAGAGAAAGAAAGAAAGAGAGAGAGAAAGAAAGAAAGAAAAAGAAAGAAAGAAAGAAAGAAAGAAAGAAAGAAAGAAA
>NW_004567136.1:3823908-3871370 GCF_000260355.1 Condylura cristata | reverse complement strand
AGAAAGAAAGAAAGAAAGAAAGAAAGAAAGAAAGAAAGAAAGAAAGAAAGAAAGAAAGAAAGAAAGAAAGAAAGAAAGAAAGAAAAGAAAGAAAAGAATAGCCACATGCATTAAGTACAAAGAAAACTAGAGTTTTGTACAACCAGCTTGTCTTGTGTTCTGTTCCATAACATCAATACCAAGGAGACATTTTTTAGGACAGCTAAGAGTCTACCTCAGAAACTAGTCTTTTAAAATGAATGACTTAGATGTGAATTAAGAGTAGTGTTATAACAAAAACCACTGTAAATGTTCTCACTAGATTTTTGAATAAATCCTATTCTGTTTTTAATCAGCATGTTCAAAAGGGGAACAGGGTGACCTTTGCAGAAAATATAAAGTGGGCAGCTATAGTTCTTGGTGTGCTCTTTCCATCCTTCACCCATGCTGTGCAGTGGAGGTAATTGAGACAACTCCACCTCAGTAGGCATGTCTAAAACCAATACCCATCAAAAGCATACAGACCAGATATTACTCTTTTTATAAAATGTGGCCATCAAAAATCACGAGACCAGATTTTCCCAGTAACTCCTATAAGAAGACAAATATTTGACAAAAACATAGATGGTAGAAAATAGAGGGTAATAAGTGTCACAAGAATAAATAAAAGCAGCAAATTTTATGAAGTATTATGCACTAATGGAGAATATATAACTAGTAATAAGAGCAGGCTATAAAAGTGAAGCATTGGCATTTATGTGCAGACACACAGCATGATGTCAACAACATCCAACTTCTAATGCAGGGCCATAGATTGTAGTCCACACATGGTGGCTTTATGTGACACCTGGTTAAGATGGCTTGTGCTGTAAAAATAATAATATGGTGATGATGATAAAAAGCTAAGGTTTATTAAGAACATAATCTGTGCAGACACAGTTCTGAGAACTTTATAGGCGCTAGCCTATTTAATTCTCATTCTAACCATAGGTGGACATTATCTTCATTTTACAAGTAACTGGGGCTCAGAGACATTTCCTACTTTACCTGAAGACATGTAGCCAGTAATGGTAAGGACGGGGGAAAGGTGAATGTAAAACCAACAATACCTTAAATCTGAGCTTTCCAAATATATAGCAAAATGCTCCATACAAATCTATGATAAAATCCCAGCATGCTACCCCAAAATATAACATACTTCTATACACAGCTTCCCAGGTAGATCCCCCAACTGGTCATCAACTAGCTACTCAAACAAACGGTACTGGTGCTTACGCATAGCTGGTGCCATACTCAGGGCTCTGGTTATGACCTTCACAGCACCCTATGACTTGATGTTCTGGGTATTTATCAGGGGTCAGTCATGTAGGCAAGCTGCAATCACATTACCTTAGTCATTCAGTTTCCTGCCCCCTTGAGCAAAGACAGACATTTGCCATAAAGCACATTCTCAAGCATAGACTTTCAGCATGCCTGCTCCAAGACCTTGGCTTACAGTTATCAGGTAGAACATTCCTCAGATTCACACTTCATGTCCCAGAAACTGGCCAACTGGCCAAATGTCTACTGGAAATGTGCAAGGTTTGAGAAACTCGGTTCTCCTAGCTAAACTTGCACTGCACGAGAAGAGACGGACTATGAATTTTTGCCTTTCCCTTGCCTTCCAGAATCTTATATTTTCTCTTCTTTCTCCTTTTTATCATACAAACAGTACCCAAAATCTTCATCTCTCTTTTCACCATCATTATGTATTCCCTGAAGCAATGCATTTTAGAGACTGTCACCTCAAGTCCAATGTATTTGTAAATCTCTTAGTTGAAACCAGTTCTCTGCTTCAGGGAGTGATTTTTGTTCCATCTCAGGCTTTCTTTTATTTTCTCTCCCATCTATAGACTTGATTCACACGTCTCTTACTTGCTGCAAATTGACAAATTCTTAACCAGGAAGCTTGAGCTACAGCTTAATTGAATTTGGTGATTTGTTTGTTCACAAGAACTTCAAAGCTTTTAGTGCTCACAACCTTCTAGTTTTGCAAAAGATGAAGTTTTCTGTGTGGTTTTGCATCTTGCCCCTTTTGATTTCTATAGTTGTGTGCTGTTGATTATTTTTGCTTTAAAATTGCGGCAACATTTGACTACTAGTCACTACCGTGGACTCTTATATTCTTCTTTTCATAGATGTCCTCTAACTTTTATGTATAAAAATGGACAATACATTTTAACCAGGGTAGAAAATCCAAAGAAAATCAAATACCAAAACTGTAGTAGCATAAACAGGCATTTATGTCCAAAATTCCTTCCCACTCTTTTAGGCTATAAATATGGATACAGACATACTTGCATATTTTCATTAAAGTACATATTTAAAAATAAAAAATTTTCACATCTTGTTTTATAACCTGATTATTATCATTTATTATACTAATAAAAATGTCCTGTCAAATAACATTGATACAAATCACCCTATTATGTGACTACTTTGTATAAATATACTTAATGTATCCTTTTGGTTGGTCACTGAAGTTTGGTCCATTTTTCTCAAAGTTATAAAGAAAAAATATGGGTCCTTTAAGGCTTCCTGTGTTGTCATCATATTTTATCTTTTATTTCTCTATACAAATGATAATATATTCAAAATTTCATGTAGAGGTTGTTAGTCCAGCTATTAATATGACTTGCTACCCACGTGATCTGGGGAAGATACAGTAAAGGCCATTAATTATTGCTGCTATAGACAATGTGCACAGCTCCTATTCAGCTTACTCTGCAGTCTTTACCCCTTGACTTCAGCACCAACACAGAAGAAGGAAAAACGATTCCTTCTTGGATTACCGAAATTCAAAGGTCAGTGGTTTTGATAGAGTTCCTGTATATGTGAATTTTCACTAATGAGAGGAACCATATTTCAGAAATTCATTTTGAATCCTGTAGAGATATTTTAATAAAGCAAAATTTGATTCTAGTAAGAATTTTGCTATTGCTTTCAAAATCCTGAAAATTCTTGCTTAGGATGTAATTTCAATGGCACATACTATTTTTATATAACTGAATCTTTTAAAAGAAATAGAAATAAGCAACAAGAATATGTTTATAATTAAGTGGAGTAACTTCAATTCACTTATAACATATTTTGCATATATGTGTTAAGTTTTGAATGAGGCATTGAAAGCAACACCTATCCTTTTCTTGTTTTGCCTTTAACACACATACTTAAACAAAGTAAATTAAATAATTAACTCAATGCTTGTCCTCCCAAACAAATAAAAGTGCTATCATTATGTTATGTCTCTATACCTACTCTGCCTTCTCTATGTTATCTGACATTTTAATAGCAGATTTATATTATAAAATTTAAAAACAACTTTTTTAGGCAAACGTGTCTTTATCTTTGATCATTATTTTTGTATCCTACTTCTTTCTCTTGTTTTTATTTTTCATTGCTGAAGTGTAATATCTGCTCATTTTTGCAGATAAATAAAATCTTCAGTAAGGATTCTGACTGCTTGGTGATGTAAGTGTCATCACCTTGTTCTCAAGATGGCATGAGTTTGCCAGTATTGAAATATTGTGCTGTCCTAAAAAACCTACTAGCATGGATATCAGACAGCCTCATTCTATCATCCCATCTCCCACTCACAAAAAACTGAAAATAGTTTCAGACACTTCAGCAATGAAAGAGTAGACATTATACTTCAGCAATGAAAGTGTCTTTCCAGTTCATACAAATGTACATGCCTGTTTCTTTCTTTGTACCCAACATATCTAGGGGAGGGGAAAATATTCAGATTAAACCAATTCTACTCCTGCATTCTTTTGATTTTGGTCCTGGACATTGTATTTGACTTTTTCTTGACTTTAACCCAGTTCTTGAGTTATGCTACCATTACTGGGGAATATAGCTTGGATCCTGATGAAGTTGATAAGTTGCTACAAAAAGGACTACTTATCTCCTAAAGTTTTTCCTTCATTATTCCTTATTCTCTCTTCTATTATTTTTCTTTTTCTGTCTCCCAAGGAATTCACAGTCTAAAGAATATGGCCAACAAATAAACCAGTAACTATAACATTAGAAGCTAAATAATGGGGCAGTGAAGTTCATGAGAACCCAGAAATGAAGTATTTACCGAGTTCAGGTGAAAAAGAAATCTGATATATCGCAGGGTACTTGTGATAGCAAAGTACTGCAGCATTTTTCTAGTAATATTTAAAAAAGTAATCAAGTAAATTATTTCCTCCTTTTTGTTATTTGTTACAAAGATAGTTCTATATAATTCACATCCCATAAAATTCACACATTTAACATACAATTCAATGAATTCTAGTATATTCACAGTTTGCAACTTCAGGGAAACAAACATTTGTCAACCCAAAATATGTCTTCTAGAAAAAGACTGATTTCATGGAAAGGGTTCTGAATGCTGAGTGGAGGTTGCTTTTGAAAAAGATGTTAACTTCTGTATAGCCTGGGAAGACCTGATGTCATTATTTCAGTTCAGTAGAGAAGGCATAACTTAAACTGCATGTCTTTTTCTACTGTGCCTTCCCTGGCAACTTCCCTTACTCACCTTTCTTCCCCTCCTCCCTCAAAGTCCTTCCATCTTATCACGAGAGTGTATGAGTCACTCGGTCATGCTGGCTGTCTCTCCAGTATATAGGAAGTATGCATATTGTTATTAAACTTCTTTTTTGACTTCTTCTCTTATCAATCTGTGATGCCTACCTGGTGAGTTGTCAGCCTTGAAGAATTCAGAAGTGTAAAGGGTGATTTCCTTTGTGCCAGTACTACCCCACTACAGTCTAAATTTATAATATTTTCATTACCTAAAATATTTAGGTACAATATTTTCATTACCCCTAAAAATAACCCTGTACACATTCGAAGTTTCTCTTCATTCTACCCTACCCCACACAACCCCTGGGCAACTATCTCTGTGGATTTCTCTACCATGATCTTAAGTAGTACTGACCTTATAGAATGCATAAGAAAGCATTTACACATTATTTTTTGAAGAGATAATAATGAATGGTGTTCATCTTTAAATGCGAAGTCATCTTCTCCTGGGAGATCTAATTTAAATTATTAACTTTATCTCTTCATGTAATTATGGTCAATTTAGATTTTTATCTTCTTCCCACTGTTTCAGTAATTTGTGTCTTTCTAGAACTTCACTCATTTCATGTAAGCTATCTAATTTGGGGCATCTAGTCACTCACAGTATTCTTTTCCAATCTATCATATTTCTATAAGGTCAGTACTGATGTACCCTTTCAATTCCTAATTTTAGTAACATGTTATTTTCCCACTGTCTACCATCAGTTTAGTTAGACATTTGTCAGTTCAGTTTACATATATATATGACCTATATATACTTATACATGTACATATACACATACATATGTGTATGTATATATACTTATACCTACATATACACATATACAGACATACATACATATAGTACAGGACAATACCTAAATATATATATAGATATAGATATGTACACATCTATCTATCTATCTTTATTTATTTATTTATTTATTTATTTATTTATTTATTTATTTATTTATTTATTTATTTATTTATTTATTTATTTATTTACTGTCTTTTATTCTCTATTTCAGTGGAGCCTATTTGCCCTGCAAGGACAAGCCTCTGCTGTTACCCTGCATGGGGTGCGTAATTTTATCTGCACTTTTTTCACTGTCTCTTACCCTCATCTCCTCATTAAACTTCTGGCTTGTCTGCATCTATTGTTATCACACCCAGCTGTTAGCTTTCACTAATTACTAACTAATTACTGTATTGTTTTTGACAATGTCCTAGAGCACAAATTGCTCCACAGTCTGATTCAATTGAACCCAATCCCTTGGCAAGAGAGGATCCTGTCGACATAACAAGAACTATGTGTGGTGGAGGGTAAAGTGGGAGGGTGCCCCTTTGCTCTAAGTGAGCATCGCATAATGCCCAGTACAGATCTTCCACAGCCTGAGAGAGAAGATGGGGCAGGCCGACATTCATAGGCTGCCGAAACAACCTCAAACAGATCTTCAGCCTTAGGAACCCTGCTGTGGGAACTGAGAACCACCATGCAGTGCCAAGCCCACAGGAGCAGCTCCCCTGTAATAAAGAGTTGTGCAGGGAAGGAGAACCTGTCTTCACCAGCTCCCCTCCAAGAGTCTTCCTGCTTCGGGAGAGCTAGGAACGGGGAAGCCAGCACCACCCAGATGCTGACTAAATAGACATAGGCCTCCCTTACATGGAGCTGTGAAAGGATCCCTTACATGGGATCTGTCGATGTCCTTCAACTGACAAAACCACTCAGAGTTGTATTTCCCCAGCGGGAACTGGAAGAGTTGGGAGTGACTGCAGCTGTCACTGGTGGTCCCTGGACCAGACCCACACGCAGAAGTGAGGGAAGAGTGTACAGTCTTAGTTTCCATAGACTTCATGGATAAATGATTCTTATTTGTTGTAAGCCCTTTGATCAGTCTCCAAAGACTTTGAACGATTGTGTTTGCTAATTTGATCAGCTAATGTCTCCACAGAAGGGGTTTCCCTATGCCCTCTCATCTCTGTTGTACACGCTCCTTTCACTTGCGATTTTCTGAAGGCCCTTACTTAAAGAGTAAGCGTCATAGACGCCTGCAGCATTTGCAAGAAAAAGTTTAATATTACTGAGAAAAGCATTTATTTCATACCTCTGGGCCAAAGCTTCTGGCATTTATTTGCCAAAATCATTAATGTCCCTTCATCTCTCTCTCTCTCTCTCTCTCTCTCTCTCTCTCTCTCTCTCTCTCACACACACACACACACACACACACACACACACACACAGTCATGCCTAATATTTGTAAGCTCTTGTGCCACATTCCCTGTGAATTTTGAGTCTTCTCCAACTCCAGCTGTGGTCTGCCTCTCAGAGTATAATTATTAGCTGAGCTAATCTGTCACTGCCAGCATTCCTTTTATACTGACTGGATATACATATGTGAACACCAACAACTTTTATTTTATTGTTTTTAACTTAGTTCACAGTGCAGCATTGAGACCTTAAACTTGGTCTGCTATCTGCTCTTATTTCTTTTCTCACATATACTCCTGAGATAGCAAACTTACAATTTTTGTCTTCACTTTGTTGTTATTTTCAACAGCAGTTAATGCAATCCCCGAAGGGTATTATTTTGTGCTGGCCCAAACAATCTAAATTGTTTGATGTATTTCTAAAAATGTATTTGTTCAGCTTTGATATTTGTTAAGATATTATTTGCTAGGGCTGCTATAACAGAGCGTCACAAACTGGCTTAAAAACAGAATTCCGTAGTTTCACAGTTCTGAGAGTTGGAAGCCTTAGATGAAAATGTCAGTAAGATTGTGCCTTCCAAGGGCTTTGGGAGACACTCTGTTTCATTCTGCTCTCCTGGGACTGGTGGTTTGCTGACACTGCTCAGCAGTACTTGGCTGATAGAAGTGCTGCATCCGCTTTGCCTTGACCTTCATGTGGCATTCTCCATGTGCCATGTTCAAATCTCACCACTTTATAAGGACATCATTTATTTCATTAGGGGACCTCTTAACCCAGCATGACCTCACCTTCACTAATTGCATGTACAACAACCTGATTTCCAATAATATCACATTCTAAGGTAATGGGGTTTTAGAGACAACATAGGAAAGGGGCAGGAGCAAAAATTCAAGCCATAACACTCAACAATTTACTTTATATATTTTCCTAACTTATTCTTATGTTCCTTTCCAAGGAGTTGATTTAATATCAGTAAGGGAACAGGGAATAAAAGGGGGGAGGGGGAGGATTGTGTTAATAACACTGAGTTTTCTCTTTAGAAAGATCCCCTCTGGACATAAAAAAAAAATCATAGAAAGTTCCTGGTTCAGCTGTGTCTGATGGATATCCTCTAGATCTGTGCATTCATATGTAAATTGAAAAGAGCTAGATTTTACCAGAAGTACCATTTATTTTTGTTTCAATGCAAACACTGTACTTATATAGGGACAATTTTCACAATTCACTGGCATAGTGACCTAATTAGCCAAATTCCTTCTTCTTACTATGCAGTGTGCTCATAAATTCACTCATGTTGGGAATTATCAAGTGTGCTTACATTGATAAATTGAACATGTAAACCCTTAAGTCTTTTCTAACCCCTTCTTTGTGTATAAAGATAAATACACCCTCCAGTTTCTAGGGATGGAGAAAATATGCCCTCATTTCTTTCCTACTAACTCAGACATTAAACCTGATGAAATTCAAGGACAGCTACTTTAGACTCACAGAAGTAAACAAAAACAGGTCAGATAGAAGAGCACAAGAATGTTTTTAAAATACTGAAAGAAAAGAACTGTCAACTCTGAATCCTATATTCAATGAAAATATCCTTCAGTAAATATATTCTCAGATGAAGGGCAACTAAGAGGACCCACAATTAGAAGACCTTTTCTAAAAAGTTCCTGAAGGAAATTCTTCAAATTGTAGGAAAATAATTGTAGAAGAAAAATTGTAACATTCTACTATGTGAAATAAAAGTGCTTAGACATGATGTAAGCATAAGGTGATTCTGAAAGATGGAGGATGAAAGAACATTGAGATTTTTTTACCAAACATTTGGTACCCTACTGTTAAAAATAAATAATAAATAGATAGATAGATAGATTGATAGATAGATAGATACATAGATAGATACATAGATACATAGATAGATACATAGATAGATAGAAAATGGCAGGCCCAGAAATGGAGGTGTGTGTGCTAAACCCACCATGACTTAATACCAAATCTAGCTGATGGCTAGCCCTCTGTTTCCAACCTCCCCTGGGAATATAATCTTAATTGTTTGGTATGGAATTTTCTGGTCAGCACCTATGACTATTCTCCAAAATTGTAATGAGCTGTTTTGTCACAAAACACTTATGCATACCCTGTAGGCAGGTTACTGGAACCTGAAACGATGCTTCCTCTCTACTACCTTTTCTCTGCCTATAAAACCCTTTCCTGTTGTATGGCTTTTCAGAGCATCTTTCTGCTGGCTAGACAGTCTGCTGCCTGATTCATGAATCATTTAATAGCATCAATTAGCTCTTTTAAATGAACTTGGTTGTATTTTTGCTATTTAACAGCATGTTTTATTTTTACCTACTTTTTTTTTTCAGAAAATATACTAGAGAAGCTGGCAACCAGAAACTGTCAATGGACACAGACACCAAGAAAAGCTTCAGAAAGATCTGTTCTTTCTTAAACCAGGAAAGGTGCAGCCTAAAATAACAAATATTTCCAACCATTGCTACCCATAGGAAAAAGATAACAGGCTCCATCTGCATCATCTAAGACTCAGGAAGAAACTTATTTCACCACCCAGCTGAAATGAGGTGACATCCTCTGCCAAGGTTATGTTAGAAAAAGCTCAATGGGGCAGCTGGATGGGTACTCTCACCTGGTATTGCAGTGAGCATCTCCCCTCCATACCCCTCCTCTTAATGCACAGACCAAGGAAGGCCAGTAGAAAGCTGGGGCTATCACTCTGGGGGACATCTATCTCTCCACCATGTTGTCAGTGGAGGGCAATGAATGAGGTTTTCTTCTCAGCTAGGATGGGATCAGCAGAACTAAGCAGGGAGTCAGAAACATCCCCCCCCACCCCGGGTTCAGTATGAGGTACCTAAAAACACTCCCCAAGGCAGCCTACATCACCAAATTAAACACCATCTTTAGCTAAAGACAAATGTAAGGAAGTCAGAGGAGGCCACTGATGGGCAGATGACCGCGGTAAGCTGGCTGACAATGATCAAAGTCCACATCTCCTCCATGGGTGTGTTTCTTATGACTTAGTCTCCTTCATCCTCCCACAGAAAGGGGCCACCCTTATACTGGGAGACTTCATCTCTAAAATGTAAATTTCCCCATAAAAGAGTAACTTCTTTGTTTTCAGAGCTGCGTCTGCATCTGCTTGCTCTCAAAATAATCACCTCAAATTAATCTCATGCCAGCGGCTTATTTGTAGTGGCATCTCCTGGCCTGCTTCATCCTCACCACAGAAGCCTCAGACTCAGCCTCCTCTGGCACTTCTCAGACACAGCACTGCCAGTTCACGCTAACCTTGAGTTCACCACAGATGCCGTACAGGTGAAATCACATTCAGTATCATTTCACAGCCCTACAAATATTTTCCAATTGTTCTTTTTTGCTAATGACAGTAAATGGTGGCTCATTAAAAATAACATTGGTTCCAGTGAGAGTCCACCCTGGAGACTTATTTGCAAAAAATCCTTATTGGTGAGGATTTGTGTGGGCTTTTTTAAATCTCCCGCAAATATATGTACAAAGGGATCTGAGAAAACCTCATGGCCAACTTGCAAAGGTCCTTCATCTGATTCCTTTAGAGTAAGCCATGGAAAGTTCCTTTTTCTTCATGACTTAAGAATTGGCATGTTATTCTTAATTGATTATGTTCCTAACAAGGGACTAGCTGATCACTCAAACTATTCAGGAGTCAGCAAAAAAAAATAGCATTTATACTAAATTCTCGAAATTCAACTGGTTCATCCTCACAAGATTCATATTAGTATCCCAGGGAAATACTCATGACCAATTATTGTCATATTTTACTTCAGTAATTGCATTTTGGTTGTTTATTTTGTTATTATTTTTAAGAACGTGCCTTTGTTTTACATGCCTGTGAATATTCTGACAGTATAAGATTTATCCCCTCAGGTGTGATCACCTGAGCTCTCCCACCACCAAAGCTTCCATGTTTCTCCACCAAACAGTTTAGTGTTGACTTGTTAATGCCAGATCAGACCTCTTTACCTGGAAAACCTCCTTGAAGTCTTCACAACTACTCTAAACAGACAATCTTTTGTCTATAGTCAACACCTGTGCTTGTCTCGAGCCACACATGCTATGCAAACTTCAACCTTTTATTTATTTGTGGACACTTCTCTTGAATTCTGAGATTTCCAGAAGAAGGATCTAGATTTTCGCAAATTCTCTTAATCACTAGTACTTGACATATCACTTGGACATCTAAAGGGTAAATAAAACAGATGAAGGGGCAGTGAGCAAATCAGTTATTAAGTGAATGGATTCATTAAGTCTCAGCTAACAAATTAGAAATAGTAAGGAGATGGCTGGTAGAGGACTTAGTACAAAGCTTGCAATGGCTGTCACTCACAGTTCACCATTCTGTCCATCACAGAGATGAGCAGAAATCTAATTTGCAAATAAATAAATAAGGTTTTAATGCTCTTGTAGTGAACACTAATATACTCAGATATTAAAGCCATACAACAAATGGTAGACTGGAAAAATAAGAATAACAAATAATCATTATTTACTTCTTGTGCTTTCACTAATTTCTAAAAATAAGTCAATCTGATGGGTAGACATCAGATTTAAAATATTTTTCACCTCGTACAGTTGATATCTGTATTTAGATATGGTTTAAAGCACAAATTGCAATTCTTCCTTTCCTTAGCTGGAAGTAATATGTAACATAAAATAGATTTAGCATGATTTAAAAAGGAAAAAAAAAGTCATTGCTCATAGTTTCCATATGAAGAAATCACCTACTTTCAAAAGTCTTTTGTGCATGAGAACACGCAAGTTGGCATAAGACTTAGTGACCTGTGTGTTTGTGGGAAAATCCTATTGGCTGTCATTATATGTACATTATATGACCTGTGTTTTGGTACAACCTTTATGATTCTGGTTTTGCCAAAATTCACAACAGGGAACATGTAAAATCTTACAAATACAACTCATTTCAACATGTATAAGCCTGGAGTATCTCCCGGCTCCATCCAGTCCTCTCTGTGGCCAATTCTTTTGTATTCTTGGATTGCTGTCCCAAATCTACTTGTGGTATTTTTCCAATCTTACTGGGCAGGAGAAAACCCAGCTGTTGGAGGGGCAGCCTCCCAGCCACTCCAGTGGGGGATACAGTGAACGCTACCCCATAAGGCTGCCCCTCTGCGGGGCTTCCAGCTTCCACTCATAGCTGCTGGTCCCTGGGAGGGCCAGCCTGCAGCCACCAGACCTGGCCTGTCATTATTTACCTGCAGGCACAGCTTGGCCTGGCTGTGTCCATGCTCAGGAGTGGAGTCTGTCCCGCTGCATGAGCCTCAGCTCTGCATGGTGTGCTTGGGGTCCCTGTGACACTGCCCTGCAACCACGGAGAGCATGACAGTGAAGGGCACACAGCAAGGGCTTTGCTGCCAGTGGAGTGTGAGCCGCCACTGCAAGCCTGGGAGCCACTGGCTGCCCTCCGGTCAGGTGTGTCCTGGACAGTAGCCCACACGCCGTGGCACTAAGCTGTGTCAAACTGCTCGGAATGGACATGGTGGATGCACTGGTCGTCCTCCTAACACCCTGGCTCCCTCCTGCAACCTCCACAATGGCTGAGGCTACAGCCTCTGAGAAGTGCTTGAAGGTGGAAGGTGGAACTTTCTGGATTCCAGCCTCCCTGGCTTACTAAAGTGAGGTTATTGGGAGTGAGGAGAGGAGTGGAGAGTGTATGGTGACCTTAAAGGGTCAGAGACACAGGCAGACATCACAATTAGTGGATGGCATGGACTTACCTTCCGGTCATGGTGCTCTGCCTCTGAACATCAGCTTCACTCCTGCAGTGTCTGGTCCCCGTGCTCTACTTCAGATCAGCAGAAAAGCCCCTTCTTTCATGCTGCCCTCCTGGCTTGCTTTGCTGAGCTGGCCTGCTGCCCTGTCGCCTTGCACAGAGAGCTGCTGCTTGGACTCCAGTCTGCACCCAGGACTGGAGGACAGAATGAACCCAGCCATGCCAACCTACACATCCTCTCTCTCTCCCCTCTATCTTTTCTCTTTCCCTATGTAAATAAATTTTCTTGTAACTCTTTACCTCCATTGTCTGCTTTTGATTTGTGCCATGCAGCCTTAGGGTCACCAGGAAGTCCCCACCAACTGAGTCAATCCTTCAGGTTAGCTCCTTCTCACAGCTGAGGCCATGTGTGCAGTTCCCGGTTACCAAGAACACAGCTGCTGTGCGGCGGCTGCTTTCATCCTGGTAATCACCACGAGGTCTTGTCTTGTGAAGCCGTAAAAGGCAATTCACAGACTTTTCAGATAAGTAAGCAGAGAGAAACAAACTGTCTAGAGAGTAAAGAAAAGTTCATTGAGGAAAAAGGACAAAGAACAAAGACTGCCAGGTAGAAAGAACCTGGGAGGCGCAAAGAAGATGCTGCGTAGTCTTGCTTCGGGAACATGCTTTCTGTCTCTGATTAGTCCCCAGTTCCATCAGCCTCTCTGTGGCTGGCTGGTTCCCTGTAGTCTCGCTTAATCTGCTACTGTACTCTGGCTTTTCTACATACATCACGTCGCTTACCTGTGAGCACACTGTTCTCCTCTCACCCTTCATCTGGAATGGCCTGTTGTCCTTTGTCCTGGGTGTCGGACTTGCTCCCTCTGGAATTTGTTGCCTTAATCTCTGGATCTTCTTTATTCCCCATATTGCCCTGTCCCTGAGGCTTCTTTACTCTCCAGAAGGCCCCACCTGCACTGATTATCCCGACTTGCCCTATGACTCAATAGCCAACGCCTTCTCCATCCATTGATCTAACAGTTAACTCAATTTCAGCACAGGGTTCTCACAAACTGTAGTTTAATTTGATGAATATCATCAGGTGTCCTTGAAAGCAAAGACTTCCCAAGGTCTGACTGCCTACTCTAGTACTACTCAAGTATATAGGGCCCCTCACCCACCCGGCACATCCCTGCAGAGGCGACTAGAACTCTCCTAAGGACTGAAATGCAGATCTTAGGGGAAGTCATTTGTCCTCTTATCTAAATGTGAACTAGAACTACAGAAACCTTCATTTTGCTGGATCTTCCATCCTTCGCCATTCTGATCAACCCTCCCGTACTGAAAAGAGAGCCCACGCTGATTCAGTTACCTTAAAGTCAGATCACCCTCAGGGAAAGGCTAATCTACTTGGAAAAACAAATAATGGAACGCCAAGCACAATGATTAACATTCCTATTTTTTTTCATCATCACAGAGGTATACTTGACAAAAAAAAATTGTAATTTGTTTAAAGTGTACAACATAATGATTTGATATATTTATATGTTGTGAAAGAATTGCCACAGTGAAGTTAATTAAAACATCCATCACCTCAAATAGTGCCATTTCTTGTGTAAGAATGCTCAAGATTTACTCTCTTAGCAAATTTCAATTATACAACACAGTATTATCATCTATAATCACTAGGACATGCATTAGAGCCTCAGAACTGTGTAGGGATTCATCTTTTATTCTTCTGGTTTTATTGAGATATAATTGACACAAAGCACTGTGTAAATTTATAATGGGCAGCATAGGAACTGGACTTATAATGAAAAATGATAGCCACAATAAGTTTAGTTAACATCTGTCATCTCCAACAGCTACAAAATGTGGGAGGGGGAGGTGCTTTATTTTTCTTATGACGAGAACATTTAGGAACTTCTCCTTTAGCAGCTTTCAAATATACCATACAGCAGTTACAGTCATCATGTTGTGTATTACATCACACTATTTGCCTGTCTTATAACTGGATGTGGTTGCTTTTGATCACATTATTCACTTCCTCACTCTTTACATGATTACAATTTCTTGTAATCATGGACCCGATCTTTTTGAGTTTGTCTGTTTGTTCTGATTGCACATATAAGTGAAATCATTGTATTTCTCTATTTGATATATTTCACTTAGCACAATCCCCTCAAGCTCCATCCATAATGTCACAATGATTAACTATTCTTGTTTTTAAAAAGATTTATTTATGCATGCACACAAGAACTGGGGTTCAGGCCAGAGCTGTGTGGGGGCCGTGAAAGGATTCACCAGAGAGAGAGTGGGTTGACCAAAGTACACAGCTGAGGGAAGCAGGCGAAACAGGTCTGCTGTGCCATGTAGATCAACAACCTGGCTAGGGATCGAACTCAGTGCAGCAGTGGCTGTGGAGAACTACATTGTGCCGCACTTTAACTACTTGTGCCAGCAGGGAGGCCCTTGATTAGCTAATTCTTAAGCAATTACTTACTCAAGGACTTTGAAGTATTCACTGAGCATGTATACACTGGTATACATGTACATCACCAAGGCTTACTGGACCTTAATATATTGGACTTTCTCATTTGTTTTGCCTAAGATAATAAAAATTCCTACTCTGATGCTGTGACAGCTTTCTCCTGCTTGTGAGTTTGATCCCCCTAGTTGTATCTAAGTAGAGCTTGAGGGTGAAGTGAGATAGACTATTTGTTCACACCTAGTTGTATACAATGTGTGTCAGGTGTAGAAAGCTTGCAGTCACAGCTTCAGGACTTGCTTAAATTTCATTCAGAGGGGCCCAAACCTTCCACTGGGGTGAGTTTTGTCTTTTCAATATGGCAAAGAGAAATGACAGCTATTTTTACAAAGACATAGTATTTGTTGGACTCATACATTCTGGCAAAGTTCCTACAGAAGGCTGGATACAAAAATCCCACTTGATGGGAGAATGGCAGCTTGGTGCCACAAGAGAGGGGAGCTCCACCTGCACAGAGAGTTGCTTGTGCCAGCGATGTCCTAGGAGATCGGTTCACTGCGGGTGTCGCTCCTATAAGGTCAAAAAAATGTGCAGAGAGAACTTCCATATGGAACCAAACTGCACTGGCAGGATCGGGCAGCTTCTGTAGGCATCATGTTTCTAACTGTATCTGTACAGAATTACCTAGCTGGTCTTTGGATTTGATAAGTTTGTGCTGCTTCAATTGTTTGTCAAGAATGTCTTATGGCCTGTAAAATCTCTGTGCGTGAAAGTTTAAACTTTCCCAAAGCCCCCGCCATGTGTATTCTTTTCTCATTCTGAGTCAAAGATACAATATCTACAATACCTGCTCTCCTGGCCTGCCCATCAAATGGTCTTGGCATTTCATGCCCTCGACACACAGGGGAAACCTTGGCACCAGGTTTCTTAGCTCTGCAGAAGAAGGTGGCCATCTGCAGAGTCCGATGGGCAAGCAATAGAGCATTTACTGCTGTGCACACAATAACCTGGGGGTCAGGCAGCAATCAGCCTTCTCACTGACTAGGGGGTGCCCCTCAATCTTGTGCCAGTGCCTACAACACAAGACGTGCCGAATGGGTGGATGGGTGAATGAGCAAATGCAAACAAGAGTGGAACAGAAGTTTCCACAAACCCTGCTCAGAAGGTAGGTTCTTCTAGCTGTCTCTTCTTGAGTCTTTTCCAAAAAAGAAAATGGATCATCTTGATCTCTGTATCTTAGATAAAATATTCTGGGGTGTACTTTCTTGTCTGTTCCCTTAGCAAGGCTGGGAAGTCATCCTTTCCAATGCTTCCACCAATGACTAAGGCAAATCAGTGAAAGCCTAAAGAGCACTTACAGAAGTCTGCCTGCTTCTTTCCTAATGTCTGCAATGCTGATTTCCTATGTCAATGACTTGTTTGACCACAAAGTCAGTGGCTTTCTCCCTAGGGCTGGAGAATACTGGATGCATTAGAAAAACCTTGCTGATGGTACTTGCATTTCTAGAATGTCAACATTTTTTTTTTAAATGCCAATGTACATAATGACAGTCGCACTAATAAATAAGACCTTCCTGTATAAGTACATTCAGAAATGAGTCACAGAAGCTTCTGGTCACATGTTTCAGTGCCTGCTTAGTCTTTTTTGTATATAGAAATTTCTTGGCCAGTTTTCAGCTTTTTAAATTATTTTTGGTCATTTTAGAATTTTGTGTTGGAAAAGAGAATGATATTTGCAAGCTCCCAAGGAAGTACTGGAAGGATTCACCTTCATTCAAGTAAAAAGAATATGCCATCATTTTATTCCAAAATCAAACAAGAAGAATTATTTTCATTAAATTCCAAGAATAGATATTAAAGGCTACAAGAAGGAATTGGAGGAAATTTGAAAATCTTTTTCTTTGCAGGTTAAGCTGAGCTGGAGATATTTAGAAGAAAAGATCATGAAGACATTCAGGGGCCCTCCCTGGTGACATAATGGGTTAAAGTATAGCACTGTGAAGCCAGTCACAGCCGCTTCAGCATGAGCTCTTCCCCAGGCCTGGGAGCTGACCCACATGCCTCAGCAGACCTCTTCTGCCATGTCTGCTGCTCCCCTCAGCAGTGTACTTCTTCGATCTGCCTACGCTGCTCCTCACTCTGTCTCTGGTGAATCCTCTCACTGGCCCTGCTCATCTGGCCTGTACCCCAGTTCTGTATGCATAAGTAAATACATCTTTAAAAAAAGAAGAAGAAGACATTCAGACCAAGGGACACTACTTGTGCCAGTTGACAGTCTGAAGCAAAGAACTTTGTTTTGGCCCCACTGTGTGAACCTTCCTGCATTTCTAGATGAGGCATCTCTCCTCAGAGATGACTGTGATCCAGGTAACTTTTCCCTAAAAACTCTTTCCACAGTATAGCGTATTTTTCTTGTCATGCTGAGATAGAAAGATTCCCAACCTATACATGTGAAGGCTAGTCTTTCCAGCCTGTTGACAGCAATGTTCTGGCCAAAAATGCCCAGGAACATGGGCATGTTGGTGCATGCAGTGCCCACAGGCATTTATTTCTCTGACACAGTCCACATTGTGGTTCACCAGACCTTGTACTTGTGACTGCAGAGCAGCAAGGGAAGTTCAAGTACCTAGACCTACCTACTCACAGGTCTTGGAGAACACGTCAAGCTCAAGGGCAACACAGCAAGGCTGAGGGTAGAGAAAGAAAAGTGCTTGAGCCTGGGCATCTGCCTTCATTGGGGTTCCTGGGGGTTGTCTAGGGTTTCCACAGATTCATTTTATTGGCACATTTAAAGCAGAAGAGTGGGAATGAGGATGCAGGAAGGCAGAAGTAGGCTCACTTATGCAGTCAGATGTCAAGGTTGTTTAGAGTTTTCTGAAAAAGGAATCTTTCTGGGTGAGGCATCCTGCTCCTTGTCTAGGTGTTCTTCTGGTAACATTAGATGGTTGGCCGTGTTTATGCAAGATGAATGTCTTTGAAATGGATGCCTCAGCAACCAGAAGCTTCATGGCAGACAAATAATAATTTAAGGTCAGGCATGTGTAATATACCCAGTGTGTGTAACAAAGTATGAAAAACAGCGAAATAGAATCTACTCTGAGAGTGAACTTCTCATGGAATTCCCACTCTAGTCAGTTTAGACTATCCTAGCAAATGGTCTTAGGCTGGGTGGTTCAAACAACCAATGTTTCTTTCTCACAGTTCTGGAGACGAGATGCCCAAGATCAAGAGGCTACTCTAGGCACACTCTGTTGAGAGCTCTTCTCCAGCTTGCAGATGGCTGCCTTGTCCCTGTCTCCTCACGGGGGGAGAGGCAGTGGGGGCAGAGGTGCCTGCTGAGGTCTTTTCTGAAGACATTAGCTCTGTTCTTTAGAGTAGGGTCCTCATCCAAAGGCCCCACCCAAAATTCTCTCACACTTGGGATTAGACCTCAACATACACATTTTGGGATGTCACCAACAGTCACCTTATTTCTGCTGCTTCTTTATTCAGGCATGTTAGTGTGAGTGGATAATCTGCAGAAAACTCCACATTTTCTTTGTGCCCAGATCCCATAAATATCATCTTGCTCCCTTCTCTTTTCTACCGACAGAAAGGAAATCCTCATGTCAGAAGTGAGTTTGCTTCATCTACACTGTGCAAGTCAATCTCTGACTGGGATAGATAGACCTTCTTAGCCCCTGTTTTTTGCTTTTTGGCCTCATCCCACACCCCAAACACCACCTTTCCATTTATTTTCTGTAGAAATAGAACAAATTACCGTTATCTGCTGGGCCTGGTTGAAAAATCATTCTTGCGATGTTCTGAAATGGGCTCAACATGGACACTTAGATTTTGTTTGGGGATATGATAAAATTTCCAGTAAATTTTCTATTGAAACTAACTAGCTTTTGGTAATTCTCTAGACTCCTGAGTTCCACATACAGACATTGACATGGCCCTCATTCCTTCAATCTAGCTCTACTTTAAGGCAGAAGGAAAGCAGAGAAATTGTTCAGGAACACACACATATACTAGGATGTGTTCAAATTGAAAAGGTCATACAAACACCAGGGCCTGCCAGAGTATAAGTCCTCTTAAACTCAAATGAGAGAGGTTTATTTGGTTCTATTTTTACTGTGTGAACAAGAGACACTAGATTGGAAATGAAGTATGACCGAATTCACTGCTTGGTATTTTACATGTTTTTATCTCACTCCAATTAGCTGTGTTACCTAATCTCTTGTTCTTATGTGAAAATAAGACAGTGAATTAGAAATGTGTCTTGGAATGGGTGGTAACTAGACTTGACAGATGTTGAACAAGGGACCAGCTGCTAAACTCAAGTGAAATTCAGAACTAACTCCCTGCTGGTGGTCTAATTTGATCTAATTTGTACATTTGTCTTTATTCATGATCCTATGGAAAGATTGTTGACAAGAGCATTTCAGATACATTTTTTGAAAATTCCAGGCATTAATCTGTCACATTTGCATTGGCAAGCACCACACACTCCAGTGCCACCCACACCCCGGCCCACACTTTATCAAGCCCCATGCTATCTAACTAAAAGGGGAAAGCACGTGACTTCCTGAAATAGAATTTTTAAAAAATTTTTACTCATTGGTCTTTGCTCTGGACTTGACAATAATTTAATGGAGCTACCTGATTTCTTAGAATTTGGCATCCCACCAATGGTAATGAAGTTTTTGTTGCTGTTTGGAATTGTCTTGAAAGTACTAGAACAGGATATAGTAAATGCAGATAAATAGAAATAAGAAAAATCTTTTTGATAGAGAACCTCCCCATTACCCAACTTCATGATATCTCTACAAGACTTCTAAAAATTACTTCCCTTTGACAAACTCACACACATGACTACTTAGCTACCTTTCTTCATAGAAACCACGCGAAAATAAGAGTGAGATATTTTAAAGAGATGACAGTGGGTTCTAGGACAAAGGGCATGGAAAAGAAACAATGATAGAAACAATGGTACAAAACAAAACAAACCAAAAAAATGGAAACTGACTTAGAAACCAAACCCTAGCCCTACAATTATAAAAGCCAAAACAAAACTTTTGTTTTAGCTGGGGTTTTCCAAAAGACTCAGACACTGGAAGCTTCCAGCAGAGAACAAATAGGATTACTTTAAAACTTGTTTAAGACAATGTTATACCACTAGAAACACACACCCCTTCACCTATCCACTGTCTTCCACATAGACCCTACACACGTGCTCAAGGAGAGGACCGCAGAGTGTTTCTTGACATAGGGCATTCAAAACAGTTGAAGCAGGGGCAATGGGATATAGGGACTTAAAATGTCCCTATAAACAGGGACATTAAATGGACATCTCCATACTGAATGTTGAATTCTCTACTCTTCCCCATGCAATGCCCAGCAATCTAGACAAAAGATGAAAAGACCTCTGCAGGATTGAAAAATCTGAGAAGAAAAACTTGCAAGAAATGAGATTACAACCTCTCAGCCTCTTCTGTCAACGAAGACAAAATCTACCAATAGGAGAAGATATTGAAACCATGTCGTAAAATAAAGCCTTAACAAATTTTGGAATTGTGACTTCTGTTTTCTGATAGGTCCAAGAAATAGCACTGATTTTCCATTGTCACCTCTTTTTTTTTTTTTTTTAAATTGCAAGTATTTGAATGACAACCTACAAATCCTTCACATGAAACTGAAAGTCCCAGCACAATTTACTTCATTAAATGCTGGCTTGACAATGAGAAGTTCTGGCTCAATTCCTACGTATGCTAATGTGGGATTCTGAAAAAGAAACATCAAGGACTTTTGCTCTGGTGGAACAGAGCCTTTGAGGTGGGGATACTAAGGCAGATGGGTCTTGCTGTGCTTATTAATTAGCATATATAAAATCATACTTTAAAAATGTAATTATTCACATTATAGAAAGCAATTACAATTCATTAAATGACTAAAATTTAAGTTTCTTTTCAATTGGCCGTGTTTATATTGTGTTAAAGAGAGTTGATTCAGCCAGAGACACTTAAAATTTCACTTGTTAAATCTAGCAAACGTCACAGACAGGGGTGGCAGACGATGGGTACCTTGGTGGTGGGAGAGCTAAGAGATCATACCTAGGAGGAGGAATCCTGTATTGTCAAAATATTTACGAATATGGGAAACAATGTCACTTCATTAATAAATAAATAACAGCAGGGAATGCAAATTACTACTGAAGCTCTGTGATCGCTAAGAAAATGGACTTTTACAAGATTACCAAATCTTTAGAGTTCAAAAAGATGAAACCTCTCATAATTGAGAATACAACCAGGATCACAGCAAATAAAAACCTTGCAACAGATTTAAGTTGGAACTCAGTTTTTATATGTACTGCCTCGCTAGATTTCCCACTGCCCCCTTATGTCATAGGATAAGGGTGTGATAGGGATAAGGCTTGATGTACTCAGGTTTGCTTTAAGTGAAAATGGATTTTCCCAAGAATAACCACCCATCTAATTTAATTCTACTGCCAAACTTTTTGAAGAAGTATTGATGATCATCTCAAGTGAGACTGTAGGAAGATCCCCTAACTGGACATGATGCTCTTTTCTAGTTAGAAATCTAACCTGAATTCTTTCCTAGTTAGAAATCTAACCTGAAACACTGAGAAAAAGATTCAAATTTTCTTCTTAATAAGTTGCATTAAGCAAAATTTTCTTCCTTATGTTGACATTATTACAACTTTTCTATTCAGAGTAATGTAACTGAATTTTTATTATAAACGTTCAATATCAGCAATGATTAAAAAATTGATATGGTTAGGATTTGAGTAATCTTAGCTTTTCCTTTGTTTTATGAAGTTTAAATTTCTATAATTATCCTAAAGATTAAAAAAGAGAGAAAGAGAATGGGAGCTAAAAAAAATCTCCTGATAAAATTAAATACATTCACTTCTAATTCAATAAAACTAAAATATTAAAAGATGAAAACTGAGGATTTGTTCTATGAGGATTTGTTCTAGGCGACCTTTCGTGATATTTAGGCATCTGCCTTTTTAGATCAAGTAATCAACATGCTAATTAAAACTACATTTTTGTGAATGTCAAAACTGTCATCTGCATTTTCAATGTTATAATTGTGTGAGATTAAAAGAAAGGAGAGATTGCACATCAGTGACATCACTGCTATAACATTATCTTGGACACTGAGGAGTGAAGAAAACTCGGCAATACTCCAGATGTGGGTAACTGGAAGGTACCACCAAGGTGCAGGAACACGGCCCCACTCCTGATCTGAGGGTGCTTGGCTCCTTACCCAAAGAATAAGACTTAATGAGCAGCAGAGAGTCTAGGGTAAGGTCAGTGCTTCTCAAAGAACCATCTGGTGGCTTGAAAGCCTTCCCAGTCCCACCAGTCCTTACCACCCTACCCCTCAGAGCCCTATTCCATGGGTCTGGGATGTCCTGGGCTTGGAAAGTCTGACAGGAGCCAGATAATACCTGTTACAACCAAGTTTCCACAGTGTTGCTATGTTTTCTGTAGCCATGGAAGATGCACAGAGCCTCTCCTCAGGAGAGAAGGCATCATTGTCTCCTGGCTGAAGTAGTAAGATGAAGCAGGTTTCAATGAGCCCCCTTACAAGACGCAGGTCTCCTGAGCCCGAGGTTGCTCAGCTGAGATACAGACCCCTGCATGTGCAGTGAGTACCGTGCCCCCGTACATCAGGAACTTAGGGAGCAAGGGGATAGACCGAGACATGAAGCTTTGAGTCCTCAATTTGTTCTTCTCAAACTCACTGCTGTTTGAGGCGAAGTCACCACCAGCTGAATGTTCTCAGGAATATGCAGATAACAGTCCTTTAAGCATAAAGCGCAGCTTGGCAGCCTGCTGACTGATAACAGAATCTTTCTCTAGGGTTTTAGCAATACACAGGGAAGCTCAAGCCAGGAGGCCTTCCTGCCTCCTTTAGACCAACTCAGGTTTCCCTCATCTCTGCTCTCATGACCTCTGACTTTTTAATTACAGACAACCAAATTAGCTCATTAGCAAATCAACCACCTTTAACCCATTAATGCCATCCAATTAAATATACACCAGTGTCCTATGCAATTTGCTATGTAACTTCTGCAAAGCTCAGCAGGTCTTTTCTTTGGTCAGGTGGCTCTCATTGAGCTGCTCCCCTAGAACTGTTCTAAAGATTTTAGAAAACAACGCAAACACACAAAAGCATAGGCACAGCATTCAGCTTATAGAAGAATCTCCAGTGATTATTATTTCAATTGCTTTTTGACCTCTTGCAGCTGAAGCAGAAATAGCCTGTGAGGTGGATTTTGCTGCTTAGGGAAGAGGGAATAAAGCTGGAGCCACCCAGAAACAGCAACTTAAATCCCACACTGGGATCTGACTGTGTCCCCTAAAGCTACAGGAGCTTTAAAAGGCAGCCCAGAAAGCCCTTGGAGAGGAAGGGTTGAAGTATCTAAGAGCATTTGCTTTTTTGGTTTTTATTTATTTATTGTTTTTTTCCTATTTTAATCATTTATATTTTAATTACTTATTTTCTGACATTGTTGTTAGTTGGGCTGCAATATTTGAGTTCTCCCCCCAGGGGTAGTCCCACATTTGCTTTTTTGCATATCCTCACACTGTTAGGGATTCTAGGCAATGACCCAAAGGGAATGGGTCAATGAGGATATTAGCCCCTTTATAAAGAAGTCCATTTTCTGGTCCTCTTGCTAGGAAACAGGAGGGGGGCCCCTAGGGCTTCTCAAGTTTGTCTTTGCAGGGCTAGTCTGTCCCACAGAGACGCAAGGCTGCTTTCCCTAGGACCACACTTTATTAGTGCTGCCGTCTCTGAATGGCAAGATGCTTCCCCTCTCCCTTCCCTGGGACCACTGGGTGAAACTCCTTGAGCTCCTCATGTGATGAGGGGAACGGACCCACATCCACACTGAACCAAACAATTCTGCCTCAGAGGGTTTCAACTGGCTGCAGCCCACACTGCCCACCGTGGGGACCTCCAGGGTGTCCTTGCAAAAGCCATCTAGCCAGACTCCCTCCCTTCATTCTATTCCCATGGCTCCAGCCCGCATAGCACCTAGCAATGTCTCCGCTTCGGTGCCATCACCCAAAAAATATTTGCTGAGCTAATCGGATTCCCAGGACGCAAATAGGCTCCACCCGTAACAGACATGTCATCTCATGCACAGACTCCATGGAACTGCCTGCTTTGCCATCTTTTCCACTCCCTGGGATGGGGGGATACTCTTGTCTACCCTTCTGTTCAAATTGACTTTAACAGTAGTGACGGGCACCTGGTAGGTGCCATTCAAATAGCCCTGACTCCCAGATTGTGTCTAGACAGTATCTACTACCTCACGAAATGGTTTACTCTCTCTACGTGAAAGGTGTCCAGATATGACCACCCCAAGATTCTCTGAGCTTGCCTCCTCAAGTGCTCAGCTCTGGCATGCAGAATATTTTGAGGTAGAAACAGTGAAGTCTTCAGAAGCTGAGGGGAAGCTTCTGTTTTTACTGACTTCTTCACCCTTTCTTCACTGAAGCACAGTTCTCCCTATACTGAGCTTCTGTTCTCTTCTTAACCAAAGTAATCGCTGCTCTCCTTCTTGTGACTTAGAATGGGGATATTATCTGGATGTAGAATTCTCTCTATCTGAAAACTATCTTTTTACCCTCAGGATGAAGAGTTCACCTACTTCATGCCTGTCATGGTTGGCCTGTCTTTTCTTGATGCTGAAAAGACAGCATCAAGGATTCATATCCCTGGTCTGCTCTATTATTCCTTAGAAGTTACAACCATATAAATACTCTCTATATTATTCAATTTTGACCTTTTCATTTACTAATCTGTCTGATACTGTTTGTCCACATTTAGAAGAACCCTAATAGGGTAGGAATCATTCCCCCTGCCCCAAAGGACACAATTATTCTTCAAGCATTTTCATAAATTATAAACAATTTAAAAAATAGAAAATTCATCCATTCATTATTGGAAACATAAAGCAATCACAGAAGATATGGCAGTCGATGAAGAGCAAGGAAATAGTTTGTTATTGATGGTACATTTAATTTATAGATCATATAAAACCCACATAGTATTATGGGTTCAGTTAAAAGAAGAATTTTGTTTGAAAAAAAAAAAACAGTTTTCTTTAAGAACACAGCTAAAATTTAAATATTTTTCTTTTGCTGGCAATGAGCTTTACAGATATTTGAAAATAAACATAAAAATAATTAACTATTATTGTATACTGTTTGACCAAATATTGTAGCTGAATCTTCAATGCACAAAAGTCCCTTACTATTGATTTTCATGGTAGATTGCATAAGGACCCACTTCTGTATGTGCCTGACGCCTGGAATAAGAATTGTATGGTGTAGAAATTCAAATGGGGCTAGTAGGAGGCAAAAGTGAATGCAGTTAACTGTCATTGACAGCATGAAATAACTGAAATAAGTAAGGAAATACAACTGAATTATTTCAGTGTGTTTTATGTCCTAGTATGAAAGCAGAGAGTTATGAAAATTCACATGTCATATGAAAGCATGAAACCCCCAAGGTCATTCCATTTCAGTAAGCATCCATTTTGGGGAAGGGCTGACATTTACACTTAGAAAAGTTACAGTGGACACAAAGGAATTCTCTTCCCTCTGACTCTCATGTTGTCGGGCCATTATACATGGCATTTGCCCAGTTTCAAAGTCACCCAAACTTAGGCATCTTCCTTCAAAACCATGCACTGCTCCAGCTTTCACTCCATGAACTGGTTTAGACAGTTCCTCTGTTTCCTACTGCTCTTTCTATGAGGTACATTTCTTTGTACATTCTCATTGTTTGCACATTGTGTCTTTCAGAAGACATGCAGCTTTCTAAGGTCAATCAGTATATTTTTTTCTTATGTACATGTGCCCAGAATTCAGCAGCATGCTGTCTACCTGTCACTCCATCCCAGTTGGAAGATTAATAACAAATCTAAACAGAACAAAGAATTCTTGGCAGAGTTCTTCATGTCTTCTACAGAATAGGAATGGTGCTGTTTTGACTCTTCATGCTTCTGCTGGACTCTAGTAAACAAAGATCTTGTTCATTCCAATAAAGTACTTAATTAAGAAGAGTTGTTGAAATGTCAATAAATATTCAAAAGGGAGGCTTTCTGCAGATAATTTGAAATTCAAATAATCTAGCTGTGATAAATGAGAGTTGATGGTAGAGAAATTATTAGTTACTCATCTGAATGTGCTTATTAGTCCCATAGCAGTAGTTAGCACCATGTAGAGAAAAGAAAGGAGAGGAAAGCCCTTGAAATGTTCACCCAGCCAAAAGGCAGGGGAGGAAGTTGGAAGTTAGAGCTTCTAACGTCTGCTCAGCTACAAGACTTCCTGGAACTAATCAGGGGACATGTAGGCACCTAAGATCAGAGAAAAAAACTGAAATAGAAAGATCCTGTGTTAATTGGGGTAACACTCCAGCGCCATGGTTAGCTGCCAACCCCCTTCAGTCTCCCCTCAATTGTTATACTCAGCCAAATTGTAAATGAAATACCAAATTGTGAACCAATTAAGAGTAAAGTAAATATTTATCTTACATAATGACTATACCATGTCACTTGGACTCCCAGTTTATCCAGTGCTTAGAGTTGTATCTTTTGCTGATGATTTTTAGACATTTCCATGCAGAGCAGACAGATGGGGAGTGGGGTAGAAAAAACTAGTAGTTATTGTCTAGCAGGCACTTGAGTGAGCTGTTGGAATGAGATGAGGATCACTACCTTTATGTACTGGAGGCAACTGGAGTTCAGAAAATCTAATTAACTCCAAGGAACTGGAAAATGATAGAAATGTAGGTGTCTTCAGGTTTATCGATGATTCTACCACATAATTCTAGTAACAACTTTCCAAAAATAAAAGAATGTTGGGGAAATTTAGTTCTTTCCATTTACATTGAAGCATTTTTTTTAATCCATCCATCCTTTATTTATGTTCCTTTTCCATACACTTGAAAACAAATTCTATGAATGAGTTTCTTCTCTTTCCAATTTTTATTATTGTCAGTTATCATTTGTGATATTTATGATTATTTTAATTATGATGCCTATCTTTAAAATGTATTAGTGTGAGGGTGCAAATGTATTATTTTACTTAGTTTAGCATGTTACTAAAAATAATATCACATGAAATATTAATACCTCTTCTAGTTCTTAAACGTGATGGGTTATTTGCATTAGTTGACAGCAGTGATGTCAACAGCAACACTGTGGTGTGAGTTACAAATGCACGTCAAAGTCAACACTTCAGACTGCTAAGTTTTCCTCACACATCATCACTCATTCCACATTTTGTAGCTCACACATAAGTCAGGCAAAAATATGGACTATAGATTAAATAACTTTCTTAATTGCACCCATACTTGCTTGTTTTGATTCTTAAAATCTTTATTATAACACGATTTTATTCCTAAATGTCATCACTTATGAAATGAATTTCCTAGTTTCTATTTCTATGTCATGATAGTAGAGATAGGACATAATAACAAGAATTACAGTTGTTTTTCTTTTGCTTGATTTTTATTCCAATCCTTTAATTTTCTAATTTCGGGTGGAAACACCAATCTTTCTATTACTTCAGTGCTGCCTTGAAAGAAGCTGTTTTTTTTTTTTTTTACTTTTAGAAATTTTGTAGCTTATAAAACCTTTTTAAAAATAATTGATTACAATAAATGTGCACCATTCTGAATCTCTGATATAGAATTGTGCTATATTTTTCAATTTTTAGTTCATTATTGTTTCTTCCTCTAGCTACCCTACTCATATCTTGGTTAGAAAGGTATTTTTTTTCTATTGATACAATATATTGCACTAATGTATTTTGCATGTTAAACCAACCTTGAATTTCTGGGATAAATTCCATTTTATTGTGGTGTATAATTCTTTTTATACATTGCAAGGCTTATTTTGCTAGATTATTTGAGTTTTTGTTGTTGTTGTTGTTGTTTGTTTGTTTGTTTGTTTGCATTGATAACCATATGAGGTATTGGTTTGGTTTTTTTTTTTTCCCTTGTGATACCTTTGCTTGGTTTGATATAAGAGTAATATTAAAGTTATAAAATAATTTGGAAATTGTTCTCTCCTCTTGTATCTTTTGGGGGAGTTTATGAAGCTTTGGCACAATTTATTTAGATATTTTTTGGAATTTATCAGTGAAATCGTGTGAATCAGCAGTGAAACTGTGAATTGGATTCATCAATATCTTTAATTTTTACAGGTATATTTAGTTTGTATATTTCTTCTTGAGTCAGTTTTGGCAGTTTATGTTTTTCTAAGAATTTATCTAAGATATCTAATTGTAGGTTTATGATTGTTCATCGTTTCCTTTATAATTATTTTTATTTTATTTTATTTTATTTTATTCATTAGTTTTATAAATATTAATGATTATTTTATATTTAATTTTTTATTTCTGTACCATTGTCCTTTATTTCAGTATTGATTCCATTAACTTAGTCTATTTTTATCTCGGTAAATTTGCCTAAAGTTTTGTTAATTATGTCACCCTCAAAAAACCAACTCTTTATTTCATTGATTTTCTTTCACTATAATAAAACTGAATTCTTACTATTGCAGAATGCAACATATATTTAAGTTAGTTGTAAGCCCTTAATCATAGGCAGAGTAAGAGGTGTTGTCTTGTGATAAATCTCCACAAATACTCATTTTGTTCTGAAGGGCTGGGCTATGGAAGCAGGGCATTGTCTATTAAACTCAAGACTCTGAGCTCTATTTGTTTGCATTCCATTTGAATATTTTCATTATTTGAAATAATAATGCTTTGATAATAACTCCTGCAGTATGATGTGCAGAAGGCTTGTAAATAGTTCAATAGTGTAGATCAGACTAAAATAGATTTCATCACTAAGAGCTTTTATTCTTTGAGAGAGAAAAATAATCACCCTGGTGAGTCCAGAGATTATTTTTGCTCACTCAGGTCAAAAGATAATTTCACTTCTAAAGCAGCAGTGCTAAATAATGTTTACTAAAAAAAAAATGAATTTTTATTTAAGGTCCTACTATAAAGCTATTTTCCACACATGAAGTAGCAAACTAAATGAGACATACAGGGGGGCGGGGAATTCTATGGCTAATTCAATGCAATGTACTGGAAAGTTTTACTGTGTTCAGTTCATAATAGTTGAGATAAAAATTAATTAGTTCACCTTTGAGCTCTAAGGTCAGAATATGATTTTACCTAAAAAGTTAGGTTCTAAGCTATTTACTTCTGATTACAGGTTGATTAAATGCAGGGATGGAAGAGTAAGAAAGAGGTGTTCAAAAATTGAAGGTTTCCTGGAAATCCCTATTTGTCAAGACCAGTTCTACTGGCTCTCCTCGTTAACATTTCACCCTCTTCCTTCCAGTCCTAGGCATAATCTACCACCAGGATAAAACAAACAAGCAACAACAACCAAAAGTTTTCACACACATCTTTAATAAAGAAATTGAAAAAATAATTGCCTATGAGGGACTAACTTCCAGAAAAGACATAGTAGCCCTTAAGAAGCCCTTTTTATTCTGGCACTGGGAGTTCCTGATGTTTAGATCACTTTTCTGCTCAGCCTATAATAAACTTATTCCTGCTGAAATCTCAGAAACATACCCAGACTTCTTATTCAGTGTTGGTATTTACAGGAAAAACCTTGCTGTTAAAGAGAACCACATGAGATACGTGATACAAAGAAAACCTGAGAACGCTATCTCACAAAACACCTCACAAAATACCATTAGTCTTAGAAAGAAAACCACTCACATGGAAAAAAAAAAAAAGCCCACAATGAACAAAACAGAAAAATTAGCATAAAAGTAAACACTTTGGGACCCCAGGAAATCTTTACTATTCTCAGAGAGACTTCAGCAACCATTGCTGCCCAAAGGGAAACAAAGATCAATATACAAAAAAACAATTGCATTTCCACATATTAGCAACAATCACAAATAAAAATGTTTCAATGTCATTTACAATATCATCCAAAAATATGAAGTAGTAGGGATCAACTCCAGAAAAGATGTCAAGTCTCTATATTTAAACTCAAGGAATATTGCTGAAGAAATTAAAGATGGCTAAAATCAGCGGGCCTCAACCAATTTTCACGCTGGATGACATTTGGCAATGTCTGGAGACATGTTTGTTACTGTAAGTAAAAGGGTAGGGTGTGCATCTGGCATCTGATGTGTTGAGGCAGGGATGCTGCTTGGCATCTTAGAAAGCATGAAAAAACTCCACCACAATAACTGTCTAGCTCAAGATGTCAGTGTGTCAAGGTTGAGAAACCCTGGCATTGGGGAGGTAAATCTTGCTTATGGATCAGGAGACTCCAAACTCTTGTGATGTCAGTTCTACATTCAATGAATCGATGTGTATATATAAACATACAAACACACAAACCCACACACAGACATACACACATACGTATATTTAAGCCATGAACTAGAAAATTAATTTTTAGCCTCATAATAAACATCATTGGTTGAGATAGGGTTCTTGACTTCAATGTTGCCAAACAGGTCAAAGAAACAGGATAAAGAGTCTGAATATGGACCCACATCTATATGGACAATTGATTGACAAGGATGCAAAGATAGTTCAATGAGGGAAATGATAGTATTTTTAAGAAATGGTGCCAGAACAATTGAATATGCATATATAGGAAATAAACTTTCATTACTACTTCACATCATATACAAAGTATTATTTTATTATGATGTTTACTTTATTATGATGTTAAGCATATCATATTAATTCAAAATATATCTTAAGTCCAAATATATATTGCCTAAAATATAGAACTTCTATAAGAAAACTTAAGGAAAAAATGTGTATGCCTCCTTGGTGGTGCAGGGGTTAGTCTCAGTGTTATCAAGCTGTCACCAGTCACTGCAACATGAGTTTGATCCCCTGGCCAGGGAGATGACCCACATGATGCAGAAAATCCCTCCGTGCTGCTCCTCTCAGAGCAGTGTATGTATTTCAGTAGATCTACATGTTCTGCTCCCCACTCTGTCTCTGGTCAGTCCCCTCAACCTCTACATCTGTGATGTTTTTGGACACCTAAAGAAATAAATTTAAAAAAATGTGTAACCTATAGTTAGGCAAAGATTCTTGAAAGCAATACCAAATATGTGAGCCATAAATTAAAACAAAGTATTTTCAATGGACTTTATCAAAATTAAACAAACAAACAAACAAAAAACAACTTCTTTTCTCCCCAAAACTAAGAGAATAAAAAGAAAATCCATGTAGGAAAAAAGTTATGAAGCATATGTATGACAATGGAATTGTAGCCAAAGTCTATAACTCTATAAATCATTCTCAAAACACTATAAGGAAACAGTTAAAAATGAGTAGCAATTTAGACAGATCCTTTATTAATGAAGACAAATATGAAGCACATAAAAACACGAAAAGGTGCTCAATGGCACTCATCATAACAAAAGGCAAGTTAGAACCAATGGGAATACCACTATACTATTTACCACATGCATACATATATACACACATACATACACATACACACACACTTAGCACTTCATAATACTACCCAGTATTAGAAAACTAAAATTGTTAAGACTGACTACTATACCAAGTGCTGAAAAATATATGGAGGAACTTAAAAGTCCCAAACACAACTGGTGAAATGTAAAATGAAAAAAAAAAAAAAAAAACACTTTTATAAGTTGGATACTTCATAGAAAGTGAAACTGATACTATCCATAAGATATCTTAGTTCTTATTGAACTCTTAGTTCTTATTGAACTCTTAGTATTACCTAAGGAAAGGATAGCATATGTCTACCCAAAGACTTATCCACTGATGCTCATAGCAGCTTTATTAATAAGAGCCAAAAAGTGGCAACAACCCAAATGTGTCAACAGGTGAATGAATTGACAAATATTAGTAGTCACACAATAGAAAGCTAGTGGACCTACAGGTAGAGAGCTGTGGACACACATGATGTGAGTGTTCTCTAGATAATTAAGTGAAAGAAGCTAGAGGGGGATGTGCATACTATTAGATTTCATTTATGTAATTAAAAATAAAAAATACAACCTAACCCCTAATGCATCAGTTGTTGAAAACATATTAGTTGTTGTGTGGCTTCAGGAATGGATGTCTTGGAGTGGGTTGGAGCTATTACAAAGAAACACAAGTAAGCCTTTTAGGGTGGATGGGTGTATTATTACTTTTATTGTTATGATGGTTTCATGTGTCAAAATTTGTCCATTTTAAATATGTGTAGTTTTAAATGTCACTTTTGCTTCAAGGCATTATTTAGAAAATGAAACAGAATTGCCAAATATAAAGTCTATATGCAAGGACATTTAACTGACATAAAACTATAGTGGTAGAGAGTGTTTATATATTAAGGGCCAGAGCATTCAGTGCAGAAGCACAGGAAAAGGGTAGAGATTTCTTTTAAAATAATAAAAGAAAAATGTTCACACCTAAGATATCTTTAATTTTAGAGTTTCACCCAGTATGTACAGCAAGTAAATAAAAAAAAAAAAAAAACTCACATTAAATACAAATTTCCTCAGTTGTCCCAGAGTAGAGAGTTCCTATTTGGTAACTATGTGGGTTGTTACTAATGACCAACTTTTATAATTAATCTATATACATAATATTAGATGCTAAAATAGAATTTTATGATGGTAGGCAGAATGTAAAATTTTCAACTGGACAACATACAAATTTAATTATATTTAAGAGAAGATGGAAGTTGAGAAAGGGGGAATAAAACATTGAAAGATAGGCATGTTAATAATATTATCTCACCAAAAATTGAACTATAGGGACAGAAGTTAACTAGAATTTTAATGATCACTTTATAATATATGGAATATTGACTCATTATGTTATACACTTGAAATGAATATAATGTCTTATATCAATTAAAAAGAATTCACAAGTTCTTCGTGATTAAATGCAGTATTTTTAACAGAAGTACAGGAAAAATTTGTCTTAGCTAAAAAATGGTGTGCAAAAATTTGGAGTGTCTAGCAGATGTCTAAACCCAGAGAAATAAATGAAAGTTTTAGCTGTGAAGATATTTTCTTCCAATCATCTGGCAACCAAGGCCACTAAGTGGTTTCCTAATTGACTTCAAGAGGCACACGTAACATCCACACCCTCACCCACTCCAGGTAGGCCTTCAGTTTGGCCAGTTAGTGAACTGCAAGTATCCACAGTATGGCTTGCCTGCATTTGACATGGAAGCTACTTATGGATAATTCATGGATCATAGCATGTGTGTCCCTCAAATGCTAAAAGTGCTTCAATCAAGAACTGCTAGTCCTGGCACAGCTATCTGCCCTAATAGGTTACCATGAGTTCCAAAGATTCATTTACTCTTTGAAGAACAATAACAATTTCCCATTCAAAGTCGCAGTGATAATCTCTGTCCTCGAGAATCTGGCAAGACCTATAAAACGGTATGAAATGTGTATGGGTTCTGGCAATCCTGGGACTCTGCATGAGGATGTTCCAGGCAGAAGCCCTGGGTGTAATTGGATCCTGCATTTGGAGAGGTTTACCTGATCAATGAAAAGGAGGGTGTGCTTAAAAGTAGCTTTAAAAATTTTTGGTCAACTTGGAAATCCCTTTTTTTCTGTAGTAATTTGTAACTTATCTGATGTTACCCACTTAATGACGTAAGTGAGAAGTGTCCCTATACTGATATTTCTAGTGTTAGGCAAATAATGAGTGTGAAATATGTCCGATTCAGGGTCCCAAAGTAAACCAAGGATGTATGAAACCTATCTATACAATGAGAGAAGAAAACCAGGACCTACAAAGACTTACTGGCAAATTTGTATTATTTTGCAGAGAATAGACAAATTTTAAGGTAAACCACCATTCAATACTCCCTGGCAGAGGGCACTTTTTCAGACTGACAATGTTGTGGGGAACTTCCTTGAAGGTATTTACAAATGAATCAGTAGTCTTCCTTGAAGATTTATTTCTCAATATAATTTCTTTCAGGTTTGATGTGTCTGACAATCTGAATTCCTTTTTTTTCTTTCCTTCCTTCCCTCTCTGCCTCCCTCTTCCCCTCCCTCCGGTCCTTCCTCCTTTCCTTCCTTTCTTCTATTCTTCCCTCTCTAGCTCCTTCCCTCCTTCCTCCCTCCTTTCACTCCACACCTCCCCTGCTACTTCCTTTCTTTCTGCCTGTCTTCCTTCCCTCCCTCCTTCCTTGCCAGACATTGCTTGTTATTTCACACTGTAGAAGAAACAAAGGACATTGCCTTTAAGTGCTACAGAACTAAAGCATATGGGCCAACATTACCTGTGTCAGAGGTGACTGGTAGGTAGGTTTCCTGGCCTTTCTCTCATTAAAACACTCATTGGAAGGCAGGAACAAACTGGATTTCTGTGAGTCTAGTTACCTTTGAAATTCAGAATAAATCTGATTTAAAAAAAATCATCATTCAGCATATCACACATGCAGCATTGAGCTTATTTCTCTTTACTTCAGCATAACTTACACGGGCATGTGCAATACAAGCACCTGGAATTAAAATGACCATTTCAACAACAGAGAGACAAGGAAGGAAAAACTCAGTCTTCACATTTAAGTCAGTTCGTCCTTTTTTAATAAATTTGAATTCATTCATCAACAAGTTTCATATTGTATCTATCACTCAATTTTGCTGTTTTTTTTTTCATGTCAAATAATACCAAAAAATTACATCAATGTGCTTAAGCAAAATTGGGTTTTAATTGATCTTTACAATGAAATGAAATCAACATGGGAATTGTTCATGACAGCGATTGCCTATTTCTACTAGAATAATCCTGTACTTACCTTGAACAGACTCACTGACTTGTGAAGGAGAAGATATGAAACAAGAATGACAAAACATGTCTACGGGGCTGGCCTAGGGAGAGCCCTGGCGAGAGAGCAGCTTTCTGGGAGGGCTGTGTTTACCCAGGTGTTGGGAATTGAGTATTTCGGGAAAACATGGCACCTTTCAATGCAGTAGAAGAGGTAATCAATCCAAGGCACACTAGCCAGTGTCCTGGGAAAGTTTGATTCACCTGGGCAGCTCCTTGCCTCATGTGTCAATGTTACTCTGACCAATAGTTCACTTTAGATGGGGGCCAGAGTCAGTTCTACGAGTAACAAAATATTTTACCAATTGTTCTATTTTGCTTATATAAAATGGCTAGAAAAAATGAACTAGTTTTCAGGTGGCAATTTAAAGTAAGAACTATGGGATAGTTTCTACTTTCAAGCCAGGAGATTGAAAGTTGGGGACATTCTCTTTTTTCAGGACACACCATTGGTGGGACAGACACCAGTGGAATTATCTACTAGATGCTGAAAAGGAACACCTATGGCTGCAGTGTGCCGGTCCCCTCAAAACCAGTCCCGGACATGCTTGGCATCACCTGTGAGAGGATTTCTCTGGTGAAAATGTTAAATCCATAGCTTGGCAGAAGTGCCTTTGATGTGAATGACTGAACGGTTGGAAATTCAGGGTGCTGGCATTAAAAACACATGGTGTTGCAGACATACATGTAATTTCAAACCTAACAGGAATATTACCATGATACGCTTTCTATTCATTGAAGATTCAGGGGGAAATGAATGTCTCATGGTATAGACAGTGAAACCCCTCCACAGTCCTGGGGTTGGTGAACAAGTATCACATCTGCTTTAAAGATTACTTGAGTCTTACCAGTCTTTCTCTGTAAGGATTTAAGTAATAGGGCTCTTGAATTACCCCACGTATAACTAAATACGGGTAATAGCAAACTGTCATAACAAGATTCTTCTGTACATTTTGAGCTCCTGTGCAACATTTCAGAAAGACAGGACTACTTAGAAAATTAACTTTTTATTATGTTCAGTTGTTGAGAAAGAAAGAGCATTAGATCCCAAATTCAACTATTCTCTCCTTACTCAAAGGTCTGGATGTGGGTAGTAGCCCACCTCCCAAAAATATCAGAGGTCTGGGTTCAGAATTCATCAACACGGCTCACTCACTGGCTTCGGTAACTACTATGGAGTAATGAGAGGTCACTTAACAGAACAGAGAACCCAGTTCAATTCCCGTCTGTCAGTACAGAGTTCTGCTTCTCAATATTTCTTGCAATGCTATTAAAAATGGAGAAGCTATAAAATAATTTCATTAGAAGAAAAGTAATTTTCTTCCAAAATGAAGTAAAGCAAACACATACCCAAGGATCTTAAAAAGTTGTGTTTTTTTTTTTTTACAGAATATATGTATGTATTTGTGTGTGTGTGCATGTGTGTGTGTGTAGTTACAAACACTATTTATAGTATAGCTATTATGTTAACTTCATCGCAGTGTCTACAAAGTTGTGGATCCCAGTCTTGGTGCCAAATGCATATAAAAAGCTCAAAAGCTATTATGACTATTCCATGCAAATTTATATCCAGAAAACCTTGGGGACTGCAGCTCTTCTGAGCTCCACGGAGTCTCTGCCTTTGATACCTCAACTATGCATCAAAAAGGTTTTGAATCACTTTTCTCCCAGAGAGAATTAATGTCACAGTTCTGAATAGTATAAATTGTACATTTAAATGAATCATCAACTGCTTTTGCCCATGTTCATTTGCATTTTGGGGTCCCTCTTCTGCATGTGGGGCTCATCCCTTGAATCACTAGATACAGAAAAGTATACCTGAAGTATTGAAAGGGATAAGGTCTTCATAAAGTCTTTTTTTGTTTTTTCCTTTTTACATGTTAACAATGATAAGGCCACTTACAAGGTTTTTCCCAATCTCTTGAACTTTTAGGATCCCCCATTGTTACCCATGATAAAAAAAAAAAAATGTCAGAGAAAAGCCAAAGACCAAGAAGTCCTTGGCTAGTCTCCAGACGAAAATAAAGTCAGAGAGCAGCGTTTTGGAGACAACGTTGAAGAAAGTCATGAAGGAGGGGCCAGGGTAATAAAGTCAGTCGTCACTCCTAGCATGCGACTATGTGGCTTATGTCTTGCCTGATGGTGGGTTTTGAACTGTTACAGACTCCCCCAAATTACAGGTTGTGATGGCCGTCAAAGGAAAATCGAGTGGTCGCAACTGATGGTGGTAGCCAACACCGAGTACCTCCCCAGGGAAACTGACATCCTGTCCACCTGGAGAACAGTGGTGAGGATGAGACTCTGGTCGTTGGTTTCAGACAGAACAGAGAGGGTGAGGCAGATGTGGCATTACTGGGGTAAAGTATTAATTTAGCAGTTCTTTCCTGAATATTTTACTTATTTTTTTCTCCAAATGCTTAACTTCACTGTGACATCTATTTGCACAACTGTAATCATTTCAGTTTATGGATGCCTGTGATAGAAATATTGTTTACAAAAAATATATCATCTCTTTTTTTTCTTTAGAAAGATCTCATCTAAATAGTAAGTTAAGGTTGCGTTTATGAAACCGGTGCACCTTGTCTTGTTTCTACGAGCTTTAAAAAGTCCAAATACTGATGAGGCTGTGGATCAGAAGGAACCAAAGTGACTGTGTGGGTTGTAGGATTGCTCTCCTTCGCCTTAAGAGAACGGTCACGGGTCAGTGGCTGTGTGGTGGGTACTGGTCGTGTCCTGCAGCGTTAGTCTAGGAGCAATTGGATGTGCTTATGACATGTGTCAGATACAGAAATAAAGGCATGAGGATGTTTCTTGGTCTGAAATTGAACAGTAGAAGTGTTTTCGCTTCAGTCTTAATTCTACATAACAGAAAGTAGTTACATCACATAAAGAAAAGTAGATCGCATGCTGCTGTGAGAGAAAGCATAAGGAACAGAATCTTGATAAATATACATATATATGCATATTATGCAAATATATTTCATATTAACATACAATGTTATAAGGATGACTGATAACTTAAAGACCAGGGGGAAAATCATCCTACGAGGTTTTACCTTAGAGTAACAAAGAACCTGAGACGCTTTCTGTTAGATATCAGGCCTAAAAAATCCATCCAAGATGCGGAGCACATTGTCAATGACTGAAATGTCAACTAAACATTGCCAAAATGTGCCACTGTGTTCCCACATGACAGGTAAGCTGGATCCACCCCTAGTGAACAAATAAATACACCGTACATCAGGGTACTTACAATGAGATGGCATCCATTCTCAATGGGTGTTCAAAAGATGAACATTCAGACATCAACGTGGGATCTACCTAACTTTAAGACAACAGGTGAGCGCCCACCAGCAACTCACCTTTTCCACTAACCCAGTACAGAAAAAGTCTGTCTGATGAAAGTAAACCCCATTGCCAAAAAAGTCAGAAAGCCTTCACTCAGTAAACTGAAAGAGAGGATATGAAGTGTGTGACTTGTTTTAAACTAGCAATATCAGTGCATGAATTTTCAAAAATGAATTAAGAGCTTCTTTCTGATTTTTAAACTAAAACATCTAACTTATGATAATAAAAGACACATTTTGGGATGATATTGTGTTTCACGCCCTCATTCTCAAGGCATAATATTTAGACGATGCTTGTCCCTTTCAATTAAAAAAGAAAAAAACTATGACTTTCTTTAATATGCATCCTGTGTTAAATTGTCCATAGCTGCAAAATGTATACATGTATGTGTATTTGTTTTATATACACATGGGTCCTTACACCTGTGTGTATAAACATATACACATACATCCTCATATACACGTGTATTTTATATATATGCTGAGAAAGTTCACATATATATACAATTGCGTATGTATATATGTGTGTGTCTGCATGTGTGTGTGTCTGTGTGTGTACACAGGTATAAAAACTTGACAGGCAGAGTAATATTTCACTCAGTGTTAAATGAAGTCTCTGAAAAATCAAGTACAGTCACTCAGTTAACATAGTACAGCCAGTAAACTAAGTTGAAAAGAGAAAAAGTGAATGGAAATACGATCCTGGACCATCTGTCTATGGCATTCACATCGGTTAGATCAGGGATTTTAATTTTGAGCTGCGAAGATCTCCTCCTTAGGTGGGTCTTCTTGTGCGGGATGCCTCTGTCCCCCAGGTGTCGCCCATGCCCTTCCCTAGGCATGCTCTGTTTCCTGTACTGGATTCCTGAGTTGTCAAAGGATATTGCTGAATTCCTGGTGTCACCAACGCTGCCGGCGACCTCATTCATTTCATTGTGAACCTCCAGAGGCGTTAACAGAATATTTCCGTGAGCATCCACCTAATCGGAGGGAGACATACATTGTTACACAGCTAGCGTGCCAATAAATCTAATTTCCATATCCAAACTCAAAGGGATTGAGGTCACAAATCATGCCATATGGATTATGGGAAATTGCACATCTGTCAAAACCAGTGCTGTTTCAGTGGGAAATGTCAGTTTGGTTTTTAAAGATCTTATTTCTTTGATTTGAAAATTTTCAAATGGGAAACTAAATAATATTTAAATTTGAAATATTTAAAATAAATTTCAAATTGGAATTTCACATTACGGAAAAAACCTTATGGGAGAAGCAAAGTACAAATGCCTTCCAAAATCTTAACTTGAGTATAGCCATTTTTCACAACCAGACACTGGATAGAAACTAAATGTTCCCCGTTATCCATGTAGCATGTGACTCCAGTAGATTTTTGACTAATTGCAAATAGTACTGCCTATGACATAGACTGTTTTATCATATACTTACACATCTATGATACAGTCTAATTAATCAAATAATCACAGTAAGAGATCAATAATGTGACTATGATCTCTCCTAAAATATCTTATTGTGCCTAATAGTTTCAGACTGAGATTGACCACAGGTAACTGAGACCATGGAAAGCAAAGCCACAGATATAGTCAACTACTATATTCTTTCCCATTTTTCTTTGGAAACCACTCTGTCCCCTTTTCTGATGGTGTACAAAATACCCACTTTACCCAATGGAAGGACACTCTTGATGACTCGTAGGGTGGAAACCAACCCCACCCAAGGATGATCATTTTGCTTAATTATTTTTTTTTCCAGGTGAGAGGGTTGTTTTGAAGGACTATATTCAAGATAGACTAAAGTTTCTTCCCACATTGGATCCAAACTTTAAAATAACATTAAGATCTTTCATGATGATACCGAAGAGTCCAATTATTTATTGGTAGGTCTGCTAGCCATCAACATAGCAAGCCTAAGACTGGGTCCCTCATGGAGTCCTTTTTGGATTGGGTCTATGACCACTCTTCTCTGAGCACCACCAACCCCTCTCGGCCCTTGAGCTCCCTCCCATGGACCTGGTGTTCCCTGTTCACTAACGCGCTCTATGTCTTACCATCTGGCATCCATCCCATTGCCAGGAACACCATCTCGTTTGCCCTACCTCTGCAGAATGCCTACCCCTTCTTCTAGAACTAGATCAAGTATTTATGGCATCCTCAATGAAATTTTCACAAAACCTTTTCTTTTGTGAGAGGATAACTTATTGGAAATTAATAGGTCTTCCTATTCTCTGTATTCTCCTTCATGTCAACGAAGGTATTGAGATAGATATTCAGGGGATGAGGTGGAGAGAAGATTCCACACTATGCAGAGCTCTGAGCTGGGCTGGAGCCACAGGTGGGATGGTCCTGGACACGCAGTGGGCCCAGGCACAGAAGGGCTGCAGATATCCAATGTCAACGAGGTTTGGAAATACATTCAAGTTCACTTTTATTATGAGTAGGAAAAGAGATATGCCTTCTAGGATGCCACATCACTCTCCAGAACCTGGGAGTATATTACCTACACAAACAACTTTGCCAATGTAGTTCAGGTCATGGGCTCGAAAGTAGAGAGACTATGGTCCTTATCAAAGTGGACCCAATCTAATCACATAAATCCTTAACAGTTGATTTTCTCCTGCTGCTGGAAGCCGAAGAACTCGAGTTTCAGCAGAAGGTAAAGGAGAAGGATCTGAAGCAGGACTGGGTTAGCCACTGATAGGAAAACCATAAAAAGAGGGGCCTCCCCAGGGGCCCAAGGGATTCAGTCTCAGCTCTATGAAGCTCTCTGTAGTCACTGCAGCACGAGTTTGATCCCCAGCCAGGCTGGTGACCCACATCGTCCAGCAGACCTCTCCTGTCTCTCTTGCTGCTCCCTCAGCAGTCAGTCCATCTGTTCTGTCCCCCACTCTTGTCTCTGGCAAATCTCCTCACCCCCCCCCCACCATTCTGGCCTATGTTTTTATGCATAAGTAAATAAATAAATCCTTTAAAAAGCCATAAAAGAAATGGGATGACTTCTAGTAGCAAAGAGTGACCCTGCTTGACATCCACCATGGTACCAGAGGCCTCAGCCCCACAACCACAAAAAGCTGTATTTGAGAAACAACCTGACTGAGTCGGGGCAGATTTACCCCCAGAGCCTCGAGAAGAGAACACAGTCCCACAGCTACTTGGCTTCAGCCTTCGGCAACGCAAAGCGCAGAGCATCTGAATCCCATTGTGCCAGACTTCTGACCCACAACTGTGAAATAATAACTGGTGATGTTTTAAGTGGCTACATTTATGGTTATTGTTATGGCAGCAGTAAAAACTACTAGAGGAGAGAAACAAGGGAAATTTAGAGGGAAGATGCATTTTTGTTGACCTCAAAGATAGAGTAGACATTTTTCAAGGAAAAGAAAAAAGAAGCAATAAAATTAGCACACGTTTTGAGGAGTACCTACAATGTTGTGATGAAAGGCAAACTAGTTGCGTGCCCCCCCCCCCCCATGAACGCACACACAGCTCCTGGCACATGCTAAACTCCAGAAAGATAAGCAACCACCACTCTTCTCACCATCACTATAATCTTATACTCTTTTTCCCCCCTAAGATTTATTTATTATGCATACAAGAGGCTTCACCAGAGACAGAGTGGGGCGCAGAACAGGCAAATAGACAGAAATACACTGCTGAGGGGAGCAGCAGATGAGACAGAAGGGGTCTGTTACACCATGTGGGTCACCTCCCTGGCCAGGGTGGGGAGGAATTCACATTGCAGTGGCTGCGGACAGCTTCACAGTGCTGTTTTAACCCGTTGTGCCACCAGGGAGGGCCCTAATCTTTTTTTTTTATTATTACAAAAGTTTATTTTTACATCATTTTGCACTTTTTTTTTTTTTTCCAGGGAGGGCCCTAATCTTACACCCTTATCAGAACAGGATACAACTGATGAATGGGCAGCAGAGCAGAGTCAAGCCAGTAAGGGTTCCTGTGTCACGTGGAAGAACGCCATCTTTACTCTTCAGGTAGTGAGAAGGAAAAGTGACCTCTAGGCGGAAAGGCTTCATACTCCTGATGCACAACTAAAGCTGTAGACCAGGGGTTAAAGATAGCATCAGAGGAGAAAGCAGAGAGAAGGGCCCTGGTTAGAGCGCCCTGCAGGGCTGTCTGTTTCCTGGAGGGCAGCCAGGAAGAGAAACACCAAGAGGCTGTGAGTGGTTTCTCTAACAAAGCAAGGAATCCGGGACTGCTCCAGGTCTCGGCTCACAGACCTCACAGCTTCAGTACCCAGGCGCAGCCTGCAGTGATGAGCGTGCAAAAGAAGTGGAGAGTGACTCCTGGCCTCCCCAGGGAGCTCCCGCACTACTCGGACACCTGCTGCCCGGAACCGCAGGGGAGGGGCTGGCCACCGTGGCCCAGGATCATCAGTCCCCTGAGGATGAGCTCAGCCAGCCTGGAGGAGTTTCGAGATGCAATGGCCAACGCAGCACTATACTAGGGAGGAGGCGCTTCGTGGAGACCCCTGGGGGGTGGGGGGGACATGAAGATCGCTCAGGCTTTTTGCCCTGTTGGCCTCTGTGGCCATCACTAGTGGCCTTGAATGCAGGAGGTGCTTGGGAGTGGGGGCTCGGGGTAATCATGCTGGTGGATGCCTGGAGTGTGGAGTGGGCACACGTGAGTGGGCACAACTGAGCTGAGAGACTGAGCTTGTAAGGGCGGCAGCGCAGAGGATGGGGTGGCGAAGGACCGTGGGGGCAGAGTGTGGTCGAAACCAGTGAAGAGACCACCAGAGAGCCCAGGGAGCCTAATATTCACCAAAGGCTGGGCGTCCTCTGACGCCTGGCGCCATGCCTGCACTGCACCCAGCTGCCTCACTACAAATGGTGTGGAAAGATCATCAAAAGCCTGGAAAAGCTACTGAGCGCTCCAGAACTCTCCCTTGCCTGTGCCTCCTCCTGCCCGCCTACACCTCACCCATTCTTGGGAAGGGGACAGAGCACTGACGGAACATGGGAGTTTTGTTATTTTTAATCTATTTAGAAGAACATTCTAATGGAGTTTGTATCTTGAAAGTACCAAGAATATGAGACCTCTGCAAGAGTTTAAGGGTTTGGAACTTATGTTTCATGTCAGGACATTTTGCATTTCTCTGAAATGATTAGCAGTAAAACCTTTACAACCTCTGTGTGTGTGTGTGTGTGCGTGTGTGTGTGTGTAGTCAGGTTCTGGTGGTTTGGGACACTGATCCTGTGATACTAGGCAAAGGATACAGAAGGAAAAGGCAACAAGCAAATTAATGTTTGGCTGGAACAGGACAGGCCACCAGAGTAGTGGGCAGTCACACAGCCTAGTGCAGGCCACCCAGGGGTGGGGGACAGCTGAGGCCCACAGAGGTAGCCACCCTCCTAAAAAAGGGAGTGATTGGAACCTGCTTTGGAAGCTGAGGGCTGTTTATTCCTCAGGCAACAGGCAGGAGAGCTCAGTGCGATCCTCTGGATTGGCCTTTCCATGTAGGCAAATTCAAGCAAGATCCTAGAGGAGAAAGATTTACGCTTCCTTCATGCTTTATAGCACACAGGTGTGGTTTGATGTGAGCGATGGGAATGCTTTCCCTGGAGAGGTTGTCAGCCAGGGCCATCGGTTCATTCAGTTTATTTTAGTACTGCAATCACTGTGTGAGAGCCAAATTTTGAGCCTGACAGAAAACTTATTAGATTAGCACTTAAAGAGATTTAATACATTGAGATCATTTCTTCAATTAGCTCTATTGGATGTTATTGAAATATCCAGCATTTCCATCAAATTTACTTAGTGGAAATAAATGTGTTTAGAACAAAATTTATCATAAGGTGAGTCAGAAAATAAGCAAAGGTGGGAAATGCTTGTATTTTTTTAAACAACAATATACAATTTATTATGTTCAATAATATACCACTGACTTTGTTAGAACCTCAGAAAACTAAAATTGTTTTCCTGAACAGAGACAAAGTATGTGATGTTATTTGGCCTTAAAGAATCTTGTCTCCATTCTATGGAATGTTTTAAGTACTTTTTATATATTATTAATTTTCAGATAGAACTTGATTTATACGCTCAGTGTAATGTTTTAAATTCCACAAAGGATGACATGAAACTAGAAGTCATCCACTTAGTAAACCCAAAGCGTCACTCTGTAGTCACACACAGGTGCAGGACTGACATGAGGAATAAGGTCCTTCCCGTGGAGGTCTCTAGCAGGTGAGATAATGAGCATTTGAGATAATGAGCAATTACATTTAAATAAGACTGCCCACTGCCAGGAACCCCATCTCCAAACAGATGCTCATAATACCATCTCTTTTCAGTTAGAACTGTCTGAGAATCCTCTTTCATTGAAATCGAGGAGATTGTGATTCATAGCCCTGTTGAACCAAATATCAAGTAAAGTCTTTCCTTAAACAAAGGATGGGCAGTATTTCTAATGACTTTTGCAGGTGAACTTTGATGATATCAACACTCAGATTTTCACTTGGGTTTAAAAAGCTGTATGAGGAGCCTTCCTCTTTCTTCATACGTAGAACCCAACTGATGACAATCACCAAAATTCCACTCAACCTGTGCATCTGCCCTATGTCCTCTGTACATATACTCTGCTTCCCCAGGAATATTCTGGCTGGTTTTATCCAAGATATCCAGAGCAGGCTTTTGCCAGTACATGCCACCTTGGCACGTGTGGTTACATGTATCGAGGCCTGGTGGGCTGAGAGAGAAACTTACCATTACCTTAATTAATGAAGATTACCCAGATTTGGGTCATCCAGAAATAACTTTTTTTTTTTAACTGAGACACCTGTCTTAAAGCAGGGTGAACATGCAGTGACAGAGTTTTGTCTAATGAAGCCAGCCAGCCCCTCCTTGTCATAGGTTAACCCCAGGCTCCTAGCCATGCCTCCTCGCAGGACAGAAGCCCTCAAGTGATCCCATTTATTCTATACATTTCAACCACATGAACTCTGCATATATAATTAAATTTGGCCTTGTTCACCTACTGATCTGCTTGATGTTAATTTCCTTCAGCAGCAGAAGAAGAACCCAGAAGAATAGGGGAGTAATCTCAGCACTGTTAAAGCACTGACCACCTCTGGGCTATGGTGTATTTGGTAAGGTGCAGAGGATTGGATGTGATCTGGCAAAGAAGACATGGTGGCCGCAGGCCATGGAAAAGCCAGGTCATGAGCCCGGAGCATACGCTTATAGGAGAGCAGGGAGTAACAGAGGCAGGAGAGCATGGAGGAGGGGAAAAAATCAAGGACCACGTTGTGGAGAAAAACATCTGCCAACCCATGAGGAGGACAAGATGTAGATGAAGAAGAAAGGGACTCTGGGAAGAGAAATTGAAGCAGCAGAGATAACAATATTTATGGCGACTTCAGGAAACAAACGGGGAGAGTGAAGAAAGCACAAGAAATAAGGTCAACTGAATGCTGAGTTGATTTTTTTTTCAAGATTTAATAAGAAATTTGACTCAATATCCTGTCTTCTCCAGTCCCTCACGACTGGTGTGTGCATTTGGGGAAAGACTTGATGAAGGTGGGGATACAGTGTAGACCTTTGAATTCTAACAAAGAGAGAAGCCAAACCCAGCATCATCATTAATTTACAAAATTAGAGAGCTCTTGGGCGCTCTGTATTTTTATGGTTACCTTGCAGCTATTTCAGGACTTAGCTCACATGAGGTCGATCCCAGTAACCAATAGTGTTTTGCATCATTCTATCCCAACTCAACCCTAACCCTTATATTCTAATGGAAGCAATAATGTTTAAAGGAATTTGATATATATTGTATTAATGAAACACGATAAACTAGTTAGGTTGATTTTGACTTACAGTTTTATACTTCAAAAGATCTCCTTTAAATGTCTACTGGTGTATTGAAAACTTACACCAAAATTGCCAGGTGGTAATTTTTTCAGAAAGAGTTACAGTTACTAAAATGTGTAAGATTCAATAAAACAAACTTTTAAAACAAGTATTTCCTAAAGCGATGTTAATCTTTGTCTGTCGTCAAAAATTCCAAGCTTAGAGCTGAAGGAGGAAACTGCAAGTGAGAGGGACCTGAGTGCCTTGTATAGAATGACAGATGATGACTTACAATTTTTAAAGCAGTTTCTGAATACTCCTTATTTTGAGGAGTTTGTCTCATATTGATGCTAACTACAATCAGTGATTTTGATATAGGTATTCTTTCTGCTTTATAACTTTGACACAGACATTCAACCACGAAATATCTCAGGCAGATTCTATCACAGAAGGGTATTTTCTTTTTTTTTTTCTAGAATATTTCACTGGACTGGCAACATTACCACCATCTTATTTTTTACTTACCTTCAAGATTTTACAATAAGTAAAAATACTCCAGTTTTAGAAAATTGGGAAGACATCGGCCATGAGAAATGAAATCTTGCTCTTTAGTAGGAAACATGATGTCAAGTCTGCAGCTCTGATTCCTTGGCAAGAATAATGACTTTCTGCCACTTGATGAAATTCAAATACCAGTGGTTCAACTTGCAAAATATCACAAAGCTTGTAACTGTAATGCATTGGCACCAAAGACTAACTCTTGGGTATAGAAACAACCCATGAACAAATAGAGGTTAAGCACAAATAAATTAAGGTCAAGACGTACATTGCACCACTTGTCTGAGGGAAACTAAGTGAACATTTCAATTATTCATGAATGAACCACTGAGTTAAGATATTCTACAACTGCTCGATACAAGGAAAGTCTACTCATGGCTTTACAGTAGGGTAAGCAAAGTCATCATCCCAAAAGCAGGTGTCGTTGGCACAGATCTCTCATTGGTCACCTGCACTATCACTGAGGGACTGTGCTGGTGTCCCCTTAGAGGGCACAGAAGGTGTCACAGCAACGACAGTGACAGCTAAGTCCTTGCTGCTAGTCTATCAATCCATGCTGCTGTGCCCACATTGGTACCTACCCTGAGATATAACACTGAACTTGATGAGTAAATTATAATTCAGTGGACTCTTAAAGTCATTGTCAGTTCACAGAGCCTTTTCTGCTTGGCATAAAGTTTTATTCTGACTTTCTGTTAATTCATCTACATCACATGGTATAAAATGCTGGGAAAGATTCATTTCTTTTTTGTTGTTGTTGTTACGATTTATTTGTGCATACAGAACTGTGGTACAGGCCAGAGGCTCAGGGGCAGCGAGAGGCTTCACCAGAGACAGAGTGGGGAGCAGAACAG